>NC_134360.1:21251976-21326976 GCF_048569485.1 Anomaloglossus baeobatrachus
TTGTATCTCAGCGAGACGTTACGCGGAGCGCCTATAATAAGATTTCCTGGCCGAATTTCCTGTCATTTTCTCCTATAATCCAATGACCTCATTGAGTATCACCGTAAGGCAGAGACCACGGATAATATTCCTCATTAGCCCCGACAAAAGTTCAAAGTTGTCCACAGTAGCCAATCGGATCTCTCCTCTGCTGGAAAAATTTTAGATTTGTTTATATTTTATATTTAAAAACAAAGTCCCTTTATTAGAAACTATTTCCCGACTTTTCAGTCTGATCCGATTATCCATGATCATTGTTTTCTTCTATTTCTTTTATACTCGGAGTTTTATTTGCACGTAATTCTCTTCCGATGCCGTCGTTTTGGCATTTAAGCAGATTTTTCCCCTTAAGCTGTAAAGTCCTTGGGGTCGATTTTTCTTCTCTTAAAAACAATAAAGTTGTTATATCACAGAATATGGAATATTTGCGTTAAGACAGTTTTAATCAACCTCCTACTGCCGTTTCCCATTGTGGGCGCTGACGTCTTTGATTAGTGGGGAGCAGGGTGTATAATTAAAAAAGTGAAATATGTATTTTTGGGGAATAAAGGACGTTCCTTTCTTCCTTCTGTTTCATTCCTTTTTTAAAATTCAATTGCACCATGTTGAAATGCATTTATCACATCGGTGTTATTATTTCTCATGTTTATTATTCGGGCGCTGTTTATTGTTTATGATCTTCTGGTGTGGGCAGATTCTATTTGGTGATTTGGTGTGTTCTGCATATTGCCTATATATTTGCTAAACTACAAGCCGTAAAGAAGGGCAGGCAGCCAAGTACAGCTGGTTTCGGCAGATCCGGTTGACTATCTGCATACGACATGTTTGGCTTTTTGTAAAGGGGTAATCCGGCTCACCTCTGTTCCTTTCGAGAGGTGAGTGAAGTCAAACACATAAGGTCTACAGATATTTGCCAGCATTGGACAGCGGTTTCCCCGTACCAGTCCTATTTTTAAGAATAAGACAGATGCGCCATGCCGGTCACGTCCATCCACAAGCTGGGAATTGTCTGGTAACCTAATTAGTGATGAACGAGCATTGCTATCCTTGGTGCTCTGGTCTCAGAATGACCAGTTGGATGCTCGGATGGGTGCAACTTGAGTACCCAAGAATCATGGAAGTAAATGGGGAACTTTAACATTTTTTTTCCGGGAAATCTTGAAGAAAAATGCTCTAGGTTCCCATTGACTTCCATTATACTCGAATTCTTGAGTCTCGCCCATCTGAGCATCCAACTGCTCGTTACGAATCCCGAGCACCTGAGCATGGTAGTGCTCACTCTACACTAGTTATGAGTACTGAGCACCCGAGCATGGTAGTGCCCGCTCATCACTAGTTACCAGTACAGAGCACCTGAGCATGGTAGTGCCCACTCATCACTAGTTACCAGTACTGAGCACCCAAGCATGGTAGTTCCCCTCATCACTAGACATAGTCTCTGGCTCTGTTCTCCTCTCGATGCAGAAACTAGCTCACAGGTTAAGCTTTTTAGGGGTAAATGGATTAGGCATACTGAATTTGAGAATGCCCAATACTTTGTTCTCCATAAAGATCTCCCACTTGAAGTTTCCTTCAGCACACATGCTCACTCAGCCAAATGGAGCATCCATGTGTATGGAAAGAAATAAAGCTAGATAGTTAAGTGTATTGGATACTTTGATTTTGGATTGAATTGGATTTGTCTGGTGTTGATTTACGCTTTGTTTGGCGTAAATATACTGGAGATGTAGAGAGAAGGGGATTAAACCGCGCTGCCGGAATGATATTGGACAGGATTCTTGTTTTGTGATTTCAGTCAATGCATTTTAGGGAAATCCTTCTCCTACACAAGGACAAAATCATATTGGTATAAAAAAGGATTGGGCATGTTGAGTTTTTGCATAACCAATCCTCTCTAAGCCTTTTCTTTTGTCAATTGTCAGCACAATTATCCCTACTCTGCATTGAAAACACATGTGCGTGCATGTGTGCATTTGTGTAATGGTCGCAGCCGGTGTAGTGGTAGCGAGCAGGATTACTGGACCCACTGGACCACGAGGAGGACCCAGGCTTACCCTTTAGTGGGAGCTGCCTCACCATGAGGTGGATATTCAAATCAAGAAAGCCTGCGGAGACACCATCACAGGTTTCTCAACGCTGGCAGGAAACTAGCCAGGTCTTTCACCGGGAAGGAACAACCACCGGAAGGGCAGTCTCCAGTCAAGGACACCGCCTATACCAAAACATGGTATCCATCCACACACAGCTGTTTCGGGGTATTTGCCCCTCATAAAAAAAAAAAAAAAACACGTGAGAAACACGGGATGGTGTCTCCGTGGTGTTGGATGTTGATCTCCCTAAGGTCAACCATCCTTGCTTATGTAGTCACCATGAGGTGGAGGCCAGGTATCACTACCAGGGCAGTGACTGTGACTATGGCAGCTGACCCCCAGGACAGGTGATGGACTCAGAAATAGACAGGAACAGACTGGGTGGCTGAGGCAGATTGGACAGGCCGGTATGAACAGTAATGGTGGGCACGGCAGGGACAGATAGGCATGGGAAGGCATCTACTGGCGACAGACACAGGGAAAACAGGGCAGGAGCTCAGGACCTGACAACTAGCTAGGTAGCAGACTTGAGACTGACTGACTAACTAGAGGTGTTGTGCAGGCACCTCCCCTAATGGGAGGGTGCCTGAAATACATAGTACCCGTAGGCTGAGAGACATTTCCTGGAAATGGCACTCCAGCCTTTTTAAGAGGAGGGCCCGGGAGGGAAAGGAGACAGCAGCACACGTGGATAGCCGGGGAAGTGCGGGGGAAGACACGACCTGGCCTGGGGGGGGGGGAAAGTAAGTCGTAGTCTCTCTGCAGAGATGCTGGCACTACAATTTGTAGAGGGCCAATTGGAAATAACAATTCTTAGGGAAAAAAAATAAAAAATCAGGTTCCTTTCAACTAAAACAGCGCCACTGCTGTCCACAGGTTGTGTCCGGTATTGCAGCGTAATTGTCACTGATTCTGGACGCCATATTTTTGTAATCCAGATCATTCTCTTCTAAAATTTGCTGCCCACTACTCTTGGTGCCAGATGAAAAAATGTTTTGCGAAATGTTGAGTAGGTTATTAATGCGTAAGGTACACCTCATGACATTGCGCGCAGCTCTTCTGTGCTAATGCCAGCTTTAAGTTGAGATGTTGGCATGAAAGTTTTATTTTGGGTGATGCTCGTCTGCAGGAACAGCGTGAGCTTAATCTGGACCAGGAGCAGCAAATCTTCCTGTGTCTCCTATCTAATGAGTGGTGTGAGATGGGAATTTGGTAGAATTCCCCCCGACTGTCTCCAATCAACACTTAATGACTGCGGCCGACATGTTTTATGTTTATTGTTGTAAAGCCAAAGTATTGCATCATGGAACAGCAGAATGGGAGGACGGGGGAGTGTGAAGCAGCCACTGGGAAGTCATGGTGGCTTATCTCGCTGATAACAAGGATGCCCCCCTGGGGTCTGACGGCTGCGGGGCGGTGGAATCGCTGAGGGCGAGGTGGTGAACTTCTGAGTTGTCCTTGAGTAATCGATAAGGCGCCTAGGAATCTCCGGAGACAAAGTCTTCAAATACTAACCTTTTACTTGCATCCCATAATGGCAAATCCTGCAGCCGTAGAGTCAACGAGAATGAGTTGCTCCAAAATGTACAGTTATTTCAAGTCCGAACATTCAAAAGGAACGGATTTAAAACTAAAGGAATCCAAAAAGATGTGTTACGTAAAATAGTGAATTAATTTATTCTATTATCTTTAGGCCCCGTCACACTAAAGGCCCAGTCACACACAACGACTTACAAGCGATCCCGAAAACGATGCGACCTGATAGGGATCGCAGGTAAGTCGCTGGAAGGTTGCAGGTGAGATGTCACACAGTCAGATCTTACCGGCGATGCAGGAACAATACAGGTTGCAGTAACGACCTGTATAATGATCTCAGCAGTCACTGTGACCCTGTCACACAGCGTCAAACACAGCGATGTGTCCTGCCCAGCAGGACATCGCCTTTGAAGAAAATGACCTGGACCATTCAGCAACGACCAGCGACCTCACAGCAGGGGCCTGATCACTGGTAAGTGTCACACATAACGAGATCGCTAATGGGATTGCTACTGCGTCACAGAAACCGTGACTCAGCAGCGATCTCGTTATGTGTGACAGTACCTTAAGCAACATCGCTAGCAACATCGCTGCTAACGAACAACTTTTGTGACGTAGCAGCGATGTTGCTAGTGATGTCGCTGTGTGTGACATCCAGCAACAACCTGGCCCCTGCTGTGAGGTCGTTGGTTGTTGCTGAATGTCCTGGGCCATTTTTTAGTTGTTGCTGTCCCGCTGTGAAGCACAGATCACTGTGTGTGACAGCGAGACAGCAACAACTAAATGTGCAGGCAGCAGGAGCCGGCTTCTGCGGAGGCTGGTAACCAATGTAAACATCGGGTAACCAAGAAGCCCTGTCCTTGGTTACCCGATATTTACCTTTGTTACCAGCCTCCGCCGCTCTCACTGTCAGTGCCGGCTCCTGCTCTGTGCACATGTAGCTGCAGGACACATCGGGTTAATTAACCCGATGTGTGCTGTAGCTAGGAGAGCAGGGAGCCAGCGCTAAGCATTGTGCGCTGCTCCCTGCTCTGTGCACATGTAGCTGCAGCACACATCGGGTAATTAACCCGATGTGTGCTGTACTAGGAGAGCAGGGAGCCAGCGCTCAGTGTGTGCTGCTCCCTGCTCTCTGCACGTGTAGCTCCGTGCGCTGGTAACCAAGGTAAATATCGGGTTGGTTACCCGATATTTACCTTAGTTACCAAGCGCAGCATCTTCCACGCGGCGCTGGGGGCTGGTCACTGGTTGCTGGTGAGCTCACCAGCAACTCGTGTAGTGACGCTCCAGCGATCCCTGCCAGGTCAGGTTGCTGGTGGGATCGCTGGAGCGTCGCAGTGTGACATCTCACCAGCAACCTCCTAGCAACTTACCAGCGATCCCCATCGTTGTTGGGATCGCTGGTAAGTTGCTTATGTGACTGGACCTTTTGAGATGAGCTGTTAAAGGGGTTGTCCGACGTAAACTCAAAAATTTTTAAGCTAATCTGTGCTATATTATCATATAAAACTCCCCTACTTTGTTATTTTTTGTTTTCTAACTTTTGTTCCTCTTGAATTCACCCATTATTTTCTGCAGCACCTTGTTTACATTCAGCTCCAGCAAACTGACCATTTCCTGTGCTGAACCTCAGTCAGAGCTGTCACCGCCTGGCCTCACTGTCCAGCCCCGCCCCCTACCTGCCCCCTGCACACATTCCCTGTCAGTATATTCTGCCCCAGCACTGACCTGTTTATCACTACAGCATTGCAAATAACAGCCCCACATCGGGCTCTGCACCGCATACACACATTGGGCTCTGCACCGCACACGCACACATATGGCTCTGCACCGCACACACACCCACATGGCTCTGCACCGCACACGCACACATATGGCTCTGTACCACACACGCACACATATGGCTCTGCACCGCACACACACATATATGGCTCTGCACCGCACGCGGCGCTCTGCACCGCCCCCCCCACCATCCCCATCGGGAACACATGTAGGGAGTACATACTCACCCGTCCTCGTTCCCCGCCGCTCCTGCACGTTCGCGCGCTGTCTGTGCTCTGGACATATCAGCACAGTAGTGACGTCACCGCTGTGCTGAAGAGAGCACAGACAGCCGGGCAGTGATGAGAAGCAGCGCTCCTTCTCATCATCGCTTTCAAATGTACCGGCATCTGTGCTCTGTGATCTGTGATGCCGGTACATTTGAAAGTGCGATCCTGAGCAGGGGACCCGGTGCTGGCGCTGACACCACGGCAGCTGCCGCCAGGCCCCGCCCCCAGGTCACGGACCCCACAGCAGTGCAGGGGGAGGTTGCGGGGAGAGTATGGGGTGCGGGGGAATGTGTGGGAGGGTGCAGGGAAGGGGGGCGGGGCTCATCGCACTGTAGCCGCCCAGCAGGGAGGCGACAAGCTGTTTCCAGATTTGCATGTCAACATGGCCCTGCCCATGTTGACATGAAATGACCGGAAGCAGCAAAATCGCGGCAGGAGCGCGGTCACATGACCGCTCTGAGCCGGGGGAGAGGGGCTGACATCAGGGCAGGTAAGTGCTCTCTATCTACTTACCTGCCCCAATGTAGCCCAATAGGGAAATAAAAAAAAAAGTCAAAAGAAGCCGGATAACCTCTTTTTAAGCCTATCAGTTCTCTCTATGCAAGAAAACTTGGATGAATTTATGCTGGCCGAGCGCACAGAGATTGTCATTATTCTCGGCAGCATGTGTGATGTGCTGCCGAGAATTTATTTTAAGCAAGCTTAAAAATCATTTCACCCAACGAAAAATTGATTTGCTAGTTTTTCAGGTTATTGGGAGCGGTTTATGCTGGATGATTATCTGAAAATGAGTGTTCTTATCAAATCGCTGAAGGGCCGACGTTGGGTCCGCTGAAGGGCCGACATTGGGTCCGCTGAAGGGCCGACATTGGGTCCGCTGAAGGGCCGACATTGGGTCCGCTGAAGGGCCGACGCCGGGTCCGCTGAAGGGCCGACGCCGGGTCCGCTGAAGGGCCGACGCCGGCTTTTAGCTGTTTACGCAGCTGCCAGAAATACAGCATCTGTAGTCGGTACTCCACAGCTCCATACCCAGTGGCCTATCTCTTGTACTGCTGCTCAGATACTATTCACTTAAATGAATGCTGAGCTGTAGTACCAAAGAACGAACCCTAAAGTGTACAGATCTGTATGGTTTCTGGTCTGTATGCTGTTCACCTCTGACCCTCATGGGACCTGGTGACAGTTGGAGGTGCTGGATGACTGATTCCCAACAATCTAAAAAGGACTTATCCTAAGAGAGTCGGTAATATCAAAGGCTCTTTTCAGGTGTTAAGGCCCTGTCTCACACAGAGATAAATCTGCGGCAGATCTGTGGTTGCAGTGAAATTGTGGACAATCAGTTGCAGGTTTGTGGCTGTGTACAAATCGAACAATATGTCCATGATTTCACTGCGACCACAGATCTGCCAAAGATTGATTTCTGTGTGTGACGGGGCCTTTAGTGCAAGAGTCAGCCGAACCCAAAGATTTCAGTCAAAGTTGCTGACCTTGAGTTAGAACAATTCAGTCCCATTATCTGGCTCTGACACTATGCAGGGCAAAATGGGCAGCTGACCAGGTCCCCACTTTGTTTAAAACCGGCCCTGGCTATGAGCTCTGCCTAGTAAACTAGTTGTGACTTAATCGAATGATCCGCTTAAGGGCTGGCCTTATAGTTTAGATGGTTGTTGGCCAAACAATGCTTCAGCCAATCACTCAACTCATGGCCATCTCATCCAATACTACCTCCACCAGAGTCTCTTGTGTTCATTATGAGAAAGCTTGACGACTGACACTTCAGCCATTTGTTTTATCGTAGTGTAACATGGCGGAAAGTATGTATCACTAAGGTGGTGTGGACATGTCTTCTCTACTAACTGTAGTGCCATGAGTGTTATTACGGATTGCTGGAGAGACGGGCGGGTCTTGTTAGCCACATACCTCCATACCAATGGGTGTGTCTCAGATCTTAAGATGGAGACTGATTGTTTGTTTGACTCATGACCAGTGTGTGGTGTGTGGAGGCTGTGATGTCTCCAGGGAGGAACCTCAGAGAGCGGTGAGGAGGCTGTGATGTCTCCAGGGAGGAACCTCAAAGAATGGGTGAGGAGGCTATGTCTCAAACCAGGGAGGAACTTCAGAGAGGGGTTGTGTGTACAGACCGGGGTAAGTGAGAAAGAGATGACTTCGCTGGGATTCTTCTAGGAAGAAGTGTATCCGAACCTGGGCAGGTGTACCACAGATTAAATGGAATGAAATTTGTGTTCTGCTCTGTGAAGATGAAGGAAGGCAGATGATCGGTTCCTGAAGAAGCAGTTTGTATGATTTAATAAACCGGTTTTACTTTTTAAATGAAAGTGTTCCTGGGTTCTACCTCAAACAAAGCTCTCAGATGACCAAAGTTGGACATGTCCGCTTGACCTCTCTCCTGACCGTCCTTCAGCCGGCGCTCCCATACTCGTTAGACCGTGTTGATATCTATGGGTTCAGCTGATTTTAGTTGGTGTATGGGGGTCTTAAGTGCTTGAAATAGAAGCCCCACCAATAGGATCTTGATAGCCTCTTATAAGGCCTCCAATGTGGCGGAAAACCGTGCCAACACATGTAGGTACCATTGTTGGAGAGCCCAAAAAGTTGGAAAAACTATTCTTACCCGGAAAGACTTTTCAGATATTTTCGTGGGGTGGTGCCCATCATTAAAAACTCTAGGTAAAGCAATACTGTGCAGGGCCTAACGGGGTGATGATGCACAGGGTCCCCCTCTTTCACAGTTTTGGATTCTCCGCATCCGGTCTGTCACTTGGCGTAACCATTTATCAGCTTTTCCAGGAGTGTTCTTTTTAAGCCTTGCGTTCTGTCTAGAATTAATCTTGTCCGGATCATTCCCCCCCCCACCCATTTTGTCAATTTTCTGTAAAATCTTGGCGCACAGCATAAGTGGCGTCTGTAATAACGTCTCCGACTTTATTTCTTGAATCCTTTATCCACTTTGGCCTTGACAGAAAGCGGTCATGGATGCTGCACATTACAAACTATATTTTCTGCTGAGATTATGCCGTACAATGTTCAGATGGTAACAAGTGGCCGCCATCACATTATGTATACATTAATAGGACGCCAGGGATTTTCTCCAGGCATCAGATGGGATTTATTACAATTTGAGTATAGATTTAGTGACAAATCTTATTTGTGGTGCGGAATTGCTCAGAATTCCTGGCTTCGCTTTCATCCTGGAGAACATTCATCCTGCGCACCTCTCCAAGATTAATTGGCAAATTCCGTGATCTCCCGGATTCTGTCGGGTCACCTTTACCCGACCCTTTAAATTAGGTTTGTATAGTTTAATAAGTCATGCTCGCCCAAATACTGTTACTCCAGGCAAAGTTGTGACATCTTCTGAGATAAGTCGCCCTAAAAAAACATTTGGGTTCTTAGACATCCGGCAGAATAAATGAGTTGACTGTTAGACGCCTGCCAAGATGTTGACAGATTCCAGAAATAATTTCCTCTATACACATCCCAGTTGGATGGTCTCCTTAGCAATATTATGTATTATAATGCAAATTTCAAGTTGGGCTCCTGCCTTATTACAGGTTAATTAGTTACTAATTTGGCTTCTCGGCAGCGAACGTTGCGATCAGTGGCGCTCCTGTGTATATATTATTATGCAGCTTCATGTTGAGCACTGATTCTCTTTGGCTATTAAAAGCAGCACCTCTCGTAGCCGCGCCGTACATCATTAGGAAAAGAGAAAATTACAATATTTTTTAAAGTTTTAGACTCTGTTGATTACAGCCAAAAGCCGGATGGGATTTCTGCACAAACTGAAGCTGCACAGCGACAGCGGGCAGAAGACTCGCAGCGACAGCGGGCAGAAGACTCGCAGCGACGGCGGGCGGAAGACGCACAGCGACGGCGGGCGGAAGACGCACAGCGACGGCGGGCGGAAGACGCACAGCGTAATGACGCAACACCGAGGCGGAAACCCTCTCACCTAACCACTGCCCAAAGGGCCAGACCTAAAAAATTATCCCGATTTATTATATTTCTTGGGGAGGAATGCTGACTGTGAAATCAGTTCTACCATATTTTATTTATTTTTTTTATTACAACATTCACCATATAAGTAAATTGATTAATGGACTATGTAATACCCAAAATGTATTTATTTACTTATTTCTTACATCCAATACTGGGGTGAATCAATATACATTTTCTATGTTTTATCTATTTTAATATGTTTAATTATAGAAAAAACTAATACATACTAAAAATTATAAAGAAACCAAATATGTTATATATAGTATGAATTATTTTTTTTTAAAAAAAAATGGAGATTTATAAAAAATATATACAATTATAAACTATTTTTTATAACTATGTAATAAATATTATTTTTTTATAAATATATTTATAAACTAATATTTAATATATATTTATAAAATATTATCTTTATTAAAAAATGTTTCTAGTATAATTCTAAAAAATGAATATATATTTAATTATAAACTAATATATAAATATTTAGCTAGAAAAAATATATACTTTTCATTGTAAATGAATACATAATAAACAAACAAATCTACATAGCTGAAACATATTTAAAAATATATAAATATATATATTTTTAAGATTTCATTTTTGTAAATACTTTTTTAAAAACAATCACACACATTCATTTTTTTTTTAACAGTACAATATATCTACTGTACGTGTATACAAACATATATATATACTGTGTATATATGTATGTGTATGTATATATATATATATATATATATATATATATATATATATATATATATATATATATATATATATATGTGTATGTATGTGTGTGTGTGTGTGTATGTAGTAATATTTATTTATTCTTTTTTACGTTATATTCTCTAGCCTTAATAAGCAGCTGCTCTCTAAGTAGTGTCGGACTCTGCAGGATCATGTATTACACAGTGACTGTGCAGTTGAAATGTAATACAACTCTTCTCCTGAAGGAGCCACCAGAGAGTTCTTCCATTCTTTCCACCAGCAATGTCACTTGATTGGTGCGGATTTCTCTAGGTCCTTAATTGGCAAGAGAGATTTGTTGCTTTTTGTTTTTGTGTTTTTTTTTTTTGTTTTTTTTTGTTATAGTTTACCGCCACAAAATTAATACAGTATTGATATAACCAAATTTAAAAAAGAAACAAACAAAAAAACAAAGCAGTCCACCGACTGTAGTTTGTTTAAATAAATAAATAAAATAAAAATACAATAAATATTGCCTTGCTCACCCTCCCCAGGTCCAACACAAAGTCTCAGATTTTTGCTACTGGCATTTGTTATTGTCTGTAATGGATGTTACGTTGACAGTTCTGCAGCCAGTTGCTGAGACGGACCGTACCATAACCAAGACTCCGTGCTGGAAAGTGGGAACGTGAGTAAAGTACTAATTATATATAAAATAATTATAAAAAAAAAAAAAAAACTCAACAACAAAAATTGTATCCTGGCAACAAGTTTTCAAAAGCCAGAAAACCCCTTTTTATAAATAATTTATTACCCCTCCTTCTAATTGAAATGACAGTATCATTATGCTTGGATCAGATTGCGGTTAAAGGATGATATGAGCCTTTTCTTTTCTTTTTTAATACTACGACTATTCGCATCTGTGGATTAAGTATGCGGTCTTATTTTTTCGCTAGTGCGGATACACAAGATTATTTTTATTTAGAGAATATATAAATTTGCGTTTGGTAACTTTGACGTACGGTAGCGGCACATTCTCGGAATGGAATGACATTGTAAATATCATTTTAATAAGAAGCTGTTCCAGCATATGTTCTCCTGGCCCCCGTAGGAGACGCACAGGGTAATAAAAACACCTATCTATACAGTTTTATTGATATCAGCTGGCATAAATGGTGCTATTAGAATCAGCGCATCCATGCGAAATGTCCTTATTTCACACTGCCCTGTTTTGTAAATTTTTGCCGTAAAAAAATAAAGTGGCGCCGCCTTATTGATGATTTTATTTTTGCTTGTCCATCACTTTTGGCTTTGGTATTTTTTGCTTACACTTTTAATTGTCAACTTTTTTTTTTTTTTTTTTTCTTTCTATAAACAATCCATTATACCAAAATTTTTATTTTTAGTGGGGGAGCAAGATCAGTATTTATTTCCTAAATTTCGGCCTGAAGAGCAATGAAATAATGGTGGCCCTCTTGCCTGCTAACTTCTCTGATGTCTCTGATCAGCGCAGGGAGACTCCGGCATCGACCCACAGACTAGTAGTTTATAGGCAGGCTAGCAAGAGTTAATCTCTGCTGGGCTGCTTGTTAGTCTCCTTTTGTCACATGGTGTGGGAGAGCCAGTCACATTTACTCCCCTCCTACATATGTTGGTTGGACAATTCCATTAATGCCAGTTATAGCTTCTCTATACTTGTCTGGTTGAGGTAGTGAGATCCAGACTTACTGGAGGTTGTTGTACTTTATTGCTGTGAGCAGTTGTGGTGGTAAAGTTTTGTGTTCCTTTTGTGGCTACCTTTCTGCTCTTGCTTTTCTCCTTGGTGTTTTACTATTTGTTCCTGTGAGTTTGCAGTGTGTCTCTGTATTGGTTTCCCCCATCTGTCTCAATCTGTTACGATCTCACCCCTGCTCCTTCTTTCCCTGGGGAGGTAACAATTACATCTGGTCAGGAGAATAAAGTACAGGACTCCAGCATCTACACCATCAGGGGTAATCTGGAGGTTGGGGATAGCCTAGGGTCCCCTAGCATGAGGGGGGTGTAATAGATTGGATCTGGTCAGGAGAATAGTAGGGTACAGGACTCCACCATCTCCTCCATCAGAGGTAATCTGGAGGTTCGGGATAGCCTAGGGTCCCTTAGCGTGCGGGCGTGTAATAGATTACATCTGGTTAAGAAAATAGTAAGGTACAGGACTCCAGCATCTCCACCATCAGTGATAATGTGGAGGTTGGGGTTAGCCTAGGATCCCCTAGCATGAGGCGGGGTGTAATAGATTATATCTGGCCAGGAGAATAGTAAGGTACAGGACTCCAGCATATCCTCCATTAGGGGTAATCTGGAAGTTGGGGATAGCCTGGAGTCCCCTAGTGTGTATCAGATTAGATAGATCTGGTAAGGAGAATAATAAGGTACAGAACTCCAGCATCTCCTCAATAAAGGGTAATCTGGAGATTGGGGAGAGCCTAGGGTCCCCTAGCATGTGAGGGAGGGGTATATCATATTAGTTCTGGCAAGGAGAATAGTAAGGTACAGGAGTCCACCATCTCCTCCATCAGAGGTAATCTGGAGGTTAGGGATAGCCTAGGGTCCCCTAGCATGAGGGGGGGGGGTGTAATAGATTAGATCTTGCCAGGAGAATAGTAAGGTACAGGACTCCAGCATCTCCTCCATCAGGGGTAATCTGGAGGTTGGGTATAGCCTAGAGTCCCCTAGCGTGTATTAGATTAGTTCTGGTAAGGAGAATAGTAAGGTACGGGACTCCAGCATCTCCACCATCAGGGGTTATCGAAAGGTTAGGGATAGTCTAGGGTCCCTTAGTGTGAGATACTGTATCAGAGACCCTGTTCTTCGCTATCCTGCAGTCACATTGTGACAGCCACCCAACCAAACTACCAGGTTCCATTGCACGTTTTGCCCTGCGTAGGTTTTTTAATGATCTCATTGACAGTCCATAAACCTTCTGTTGGTCGTCCCTTTTATCTCTTCAGCCGCTTTTCTCTGTGTCCCTCGCAGCCACTTCGCATTTTGGTAGTTCCTGAAAATGAAGTTAAAATGTGCAGTTATGGCAGGTGCTCGGCTTTGGCTCAGAGCTATTGACTTAGGATTGGACGGTGGAAAACAGATAAGGCATTTTTTTAAAGTGAAGCCTGATTCACCTCCGGTTTACAAACCATTGGTATGGAGCAGGTCAGCCGAGATGTCAAGAGGATTAGTGAAACTCATTAAGATTGCTTCCAACTGGGAAGTGTAATGTGGCAGACTCCTCCGTATTGATGGTGCTAGTCAGTGAAAGTGCGGCGCTATCTCATCTCTACTGCTCTCTGCAGAGGCTTCATTTCCCTCCGCACTCGGTGCCGTCGGTGACACATCCACACTGTCTTCACCGGCAATTTAGACCCAGGGTCAGTCCTATTACATCGGGGAATGACAGTGTTATGAATGAGATGTCCGCTCGTGCATGGGGAACGTACAAGAAAAAATAAAAGGACAGAACAGTCCTTCCTTATAATCAATGTAACAAGCCTGACAACTTAAACAGCGGGTGGATGGCGCCACGCACTCGCCGGACACGACGAGAACTCTACTAGATGCGTTTGCTCTCTTTTTGTTTTTGTTTTTTTTTGTTTTTGTTTTTTAAAGCCATTCAAAAGATTGGCCAAGATGTGTTTTTTTTTTTTTTTTTTTGTCTACCCCCCCCCCCCACCCCCCTTCCCCGGAAATAGTACCCCACTATGGAAGAGAGCGTTTGAGCTACAACACCACGCACAGTTGTACCACACCGCATAGCCATGTTTTATTTCTAATCCCGTAGAGGTTCACAGAAGCTGCTGGATCCTCTTCCATCCTTCATGATGTCACGTAGCTGGTGGATGTTACGGACATCCTTCATCATCCACCTTCCGTTTGAGGAGACCACACAGATGACATCCTTCATCATCCACCTTCCGTTTGAAGAGACCACACAGATGCTCTATAGGGTTTAGATCTGGAGACAATTGGCCAGTCCAGCACCTTTAACCTTCAGGTTCTTTAGCGAGGCAGTGATGGCCTTGGAGATGTTTTTGGGTCGTTATGTTGGAATATGAAGGGAGGGGATCATACTCTGCTTCAGGATGTCACAGTTCATGTTGGCATTCATGGTTCCCGCAATGATTTGTAGCTAACTACAGCCAGCAGCACTCATGTAGCCAAACCACAACCCTCCACCACCATGGCTGACTGTAGGTAGGACACACTTGTCTGTTTCCTCCTCACATGATTGCTACCACACAGGCTTGACACGAAGCGAACCAAATAAGTTTATCTTTGTGTCACAAGACCACAGGACAGAGTTTCAATAATCCACATCCTTAGTCTGCTTGTTTTCAGCAAACTGTGGTCGGTATTGTGCGTCATTTTAGAAGAGGCTTCCTTCCGGGACGACAGCCATGTAGACCCAATGTGATGCCGTGCTCAGCATACGGGCTGAGCACTGACAGGCGGACCACTATCATTATAAGGACACGCCCATTTGGCAATAGGAATGATCACCTGCTGTTCATTTTTTATGAACTTCAGTGGAATGAGGAATAGTGGATTCTTTTTGGTAAATAAATTCACAATTCTGTTAGTGGTTATAATGGATTCATCCTCTAGGATTGCCTTTGTGGTTGCTTTCGTGGAGTAGACAGTGTATTAAACCTTATCTATCTTTTTTTTTTTTTCCCTCCAAGAGAGCAGCTTGATATAACCTTTAGACTTTCTATAGATGAAGACTCAAGATATGAAGCTGTATTAAAATGTGAAAACTGCAAAATCTGGCACCAATTCATGTAAAGTCTGTACTACCTGCGTCCTATAAATGAATCCCGTGACTCTGAATTGATCTTCTCTGTTCTCAAGGAACAAGTTTATTTGAAGATTCTCTATCTTCACAAACGTCCTCAGAAGTTTCCACAACACACGTTTTGTCCTACTTTTTTCACTGTAGGATTCTTATTTGGTTGTAAGGACTTTTTTATGGTTTGTAAATCAGGTCAGATTGAGATGGGTGGAGATCCTTTGGTACAAAAACGTCGGCACCAAATCTTCATCTCTTGGCAAAAACTCTGCAGTTTGCTGCCAGGAGGTGCAGGTCATTGATATCACCTGGGGTCAGATTGCCTGCGATCATAGGTGGAGGACTGTGGGAACCTCCAGCTGTGACCTCAACTAACCTGAGTGACCTCACCGGTTATCGCGGCTCAGTCTCTGCCTGAACCTCAGTGTTCATGGAACATGATCGATCACGCGCTGTGCCTTCAGTATTGTAGTGGGGCTGGAATAGTTGTGGGACCTCATGTGTATTAAGCCAGACCTGCAGGGGTGTTTTGCGGGTTAATAAAGTGGTAAAAGAGGGTTTGTTTTATTTTTTTCTTTAATTTCAGATAAAGGATTTTTTTTGGTGTTTTGTGTTTTTATTTACTTTAACTTACAGATTACTAATGGAGAGTCTCATAGTCTCTCCCCATTACTAATCTAGGGCTTAGTGGCAGCTGCAATGATTAATTCCTTACCCCAATTGCCATTGCACCAGAGCATTTGGGGAAAGCCGGGTAAAGTGCTAGGTTTGTTGCATCTAATGAATGAGACAATCATGGGCAGCTGCAGGCTGCTATTTTTAGGCTAGGGGGCTCCCAATAACCATTGGTCTTTCCAGCCAGAGAATACCAGCCCCCAGCTGTCAGGCTTTATCATGGCTGGGTATTAAAATTGTGGAGGACCATACTTCTGTTTTAATTTATTTAAATAATGGAAAAAAAAAAGCCACATGTCGTTCCTCTTTCCACGATACACAGCCAAGATAAGAGCATGGCAGGGGGCTGTAGCTTGTAGCCGTATGCTTTTATCTGTGATGGGTATCATAAAGACAGGGAACCCTACGCCAATTTTTTCTTATTTTTATACCATGATAGATTCACGTAGCGTCTGTGATTGGAAACGTCAGACACGCGGTCACTCAGGGTTGGAGCGCGTCTGACTGCAACCAATCACAGATGCCGATGGGTGGGGAAAGCTGTGCATATGCAATAAAGCCTAGTGAGCTGACCCGGAAGTGAATGGGGCCGCTTCAAAAGCAGTTACAGCCACGCCGAAGCCTCGGTAAGTATAGCGTGCTTGCTTCTATCCTCCTATCCTTTCGACCACCATTGTCGGATTCTAGTCCCCATTGACTTGTATGGGGACCGGAGGCCGGCCAGATATCCCGGATCGATTCCGGGCCGGAGCAGGATTATTTATTTATTTATTTATTTTTTTAATCCGGCTAGGTCTGCCGGTCCCGGTTATCTGCGAGTCCGCCCATCACTAGTTTATTTCACCCAATTATTTAGAAAATCCAGTACTCATAGAGGTCGTAGGAACACTAGATGCCAAAAAAAAGTAAATGCTTTACTGGTAAGTGATTGATAAATCTGTTTAGGTCACTTTGCCGTTCTTGGGAATTGGATGCCGTTGACGGGTTACTCCGGTAATGAGAGTGATGGAATCGAGTGACCTCTGAAGTATTAATATTCTGCAGACTAACTTGCTCTCGGCTTAATTGAGCTGTAATGACTGATGGCGAGGACACTTACAATATTATGCTTACCTCGGACATCCGCGGCTTTCGCATCTCGCTTAATATTCAGTCGCGTCACGAAATTCCTTATTTATTTTTTATTTCCCGGGCATTTTGTCAAGAAAAGACACAGCTGAAGAGCAAATCTATATTTAGTAGACCCAGGATTCGAGACAATAAGATCATTCTTTCTTTCAACATTTGTTCTTTTGCCGGGAATTGGTATCGAAAGCTCTGATTAGGCGTCAGAAGCTTTTTGTATTGTAATTGTGAATCTATTGAAGATGATGGCAGTATTAAACGACGATTGCGGGATTCAAACGCCCCGTGTTTGCCAGTATAAATTACACATATTCTATCATGTCTGTAAAGCTGGAATGATTCAAGGAAACTGCTTGTATTATTCCGTCAAGGGGTTATTAATTGTACCGATTATTGTGAAATCTGCGCTTTTCACAGACATCAGGTGCAAATGGTGACATTTTTTTTTGATTTTCCGAAGACAATGACACTTTGAAAAATGGCTCCGGTTATGTATTCTCCGGTGACGTTCATTTGCCAGATGAGTTGAGGGATGATGGGATCCTTGGAAGCAACTCTCTTGGGCCGAATTTCTTGATCCAATGCCGGATTAGACTTGTTCTTTTTTCACAATTGAAGCTTACGGGAACGGACGTCTATAGACCGGAGGACTCTATATCTCTGCCCATGCAGTAGGGTTACATTATCCCTTGTAAATTCCCCCCTTCTATGCTATCTGATCTCCAAATTTAATTTTAAAGATTTATTTTAAGTGTAGCGCCCCACGGGGGCAGGTGGTTAACCTACTCGTTGACGGTCGGGTCAGGCGATGTCACGGGTGGCCTTGCCCGGCTCCGTTGCCCCAAGGCGTACAGTAAATGGTGGGGAAGATGATGAGGGGTAGAAGTAGGGTGAATGTTGTGACGCCACTTGTGGTACGCGGCCAGGGAATTAACCGCCGCTGCTGTCACTGTCCTCCGAGGCGGATGGTGGTAGCAGCCAGGGATGATAGCACTCACCACAGGTGGAGCGGACCCTGATGGCGTTTGACGCCGAGGCGCGGGGCGGCGCCCCCCCAGTAATAGAGTCCAAACCAAGTGCTGTGGTTCGAGATCTCTTTACTCACTCTTTGTGCTGTGTCGCTCGCCCCGGCAGTACTGGTCACCCGCTGTGATGGGCTCCGTCGACCCCGGATAAGTTAGGCGAAATCACCGGTGTTGGAAAGAAGAAAAAAGTCCTTTTCTAGAGTTGCCCTTCCCGCTGTGAGGCGACTTTTGTCGAGCACTACGCTCCAAGCCCCAGGTCCTGTGAAGAGAAGGAGGTGGTGTCTTGGCCCAGAACTGGTGTCCCGGGCAGACTGACTAGTGATTGTGTGAGTTTGCTCGTCATCTACCCCAAGTGGAACCCGCCCTCCAGGTGGTTGTCCTAGTGACCGGGGAATTCCCATGCTTCATGATGGCCAACCCCCTGCCTACCCTAGCACAGCTCCCCAGAGAGAAGGCTCCTAAGCTATATGTAAAGTGTGAATGTGGAACACCAATGATTAACCCCCTCCTTACCCGAGGCGAATATCACACCTAAAATAAAGTGCAATACTCTGTAGCGACTGAAACCTCCGGGGCGCCATACGAGTGCTCGGGAAATCAATACAGCACACACTTTGTAGTGTACTGAAAGTTTCTGCTTTATTACATAATGTGACCACTTTATTTAGTACCCCAAACAAAGAAATAATAACTTCCTCAGAACTATGCACCAATAATTAGCCACAGGGGTGTGCAAAGAAATGTAAAACTTCCCCGCCCATCACTGTTATAAGACAAGATGGTTTTTATAAGAACAAAGTGGATTCTATTCTCACACCCCCGCTGTTTTTTTCTTGGCTTCTTTAATAATCATGTTGCTCCTGATTCAACAGGGTTTCCATGATTAATGGGGAAAATTGGGCTGTTCCGTGGTTGGCACTGTTGCTTTGCAACTCTGGGGTCCTTTGGTTCAAATCGCTCGCCTCCCCCCCCCCCCCAACTGCAACGTGCAAGGAGTTTGTTCTTTGTGTTTGCGTAAGCTTCCTTTTCCACTCAAAAGAAATACCGGTAGGGAATTTAGGTTATTGACCCCAATGGGGACAAGGAGTGTATTTTGTATATCTGCGCTATATAAGCAAGAATAATGTGCTGCTAAAAAAATAGGCAATTTCCGTCGTCTTAAAAATCTGCAGTATGGACTGATATATTTCATTTGATGAGCAAGTAGTACATTTTTGGGTTACTCGTACTGAATACCTAGTACTATACTGGTATTTGTAACAAATAACAAACCTAATGCAAGTCACTGGGGAACCCGAGCGTTGTTCGTGAAGATTTCCTAGAAATATGTTCAGGTTCCCCATTGACTTCCATTAGGTTCGTTGTTTGTGAAGATTCCGAATACTGAAGTAGTATTAAGTATTCGGTACAAATAACCTGAACTCGAATATTTAGTATTCACTCTTCACTATTTGCTACTCATGGTGGTTACTAACCACCACTGCAATCTCGATTGCGGTTGTTTCCATGGCAAGGAGCACAGTGCTTACAAGCTCTTTACCTGTAGAGCTTGTAAGTGCTGCTCTGAAGATGGCGGAATAAGCAGGCTTTAGTATCCCTATATTTCTCCACTGTTCCATAGGCCAAGCAGCATCCAAGAGAACAGTTTGGACCGATGACCTGGCGGTGACTCTTGTCTGATCTGTTCGCCGGCCAGGAAACTTAAGAGCAGCGCGCTCCTGTTTAACAAGACAATCCATTTACGGTCTATGGCAGTCATGGCGAACCTTTTACAGGCCGAGTGCCCAAACTGTAGCCCTAAACCCAATTTTTTTTCCGAAGTGCCAACCAATCCTATTATATAAAGAATTGATTTTAATCTTACCTTTGCCGTCTTCTCTTCAGCAGGGGGCATCACACTCATGCTTACCCCACATTGAAGCTGAGCCCCTGCCCTTTCCAGACACAGCAGTTGGATTGATCTTTCTGGAAAAAAATTGCAGCAGATTAGACAGAGATTAGCCTGGAATGCAATCAGATGTCACCTGTAATCCACATCTACATTTCAAAGTCTGAACATCTCGAAATCCCATAAAGACGAACGAGTGGCTCCCCTCCCCTTTCATTGTGTAGTTCTGTCCCCCTTCCTCGGCCATTTCCTGGTAAACATGTCCCCCATCCTGATATATATTTCCTACATTCTGGTATATTTGTCCCCATCATGGCCCCATCCTGTTAAATGTCCTCCATCCTGGTAAATGTTACCCATTCTTGCATGTTCCCCCATGCTGGTAAATGTACCCCATCCTGACATATTGCCCATCCTTGTAAATGTTCCCCCATCCCGGCATGTACCCCATTCCTGGTAAATGTTCCCAATCCTGGTTAATTTACCCAATCCAGGTAAATGTACCCCTTCCTGGTAAATGTACCCTATCGTGGCATGTTTTCCTCCATCCTGGCATGCATGTTTTCCTCCATCCTGGCATGCATGTCCCCCCCCCCATGCTGGCATGTGCGTTCCCCCACCCCCACCCCACGCTGGCATGTGCGTTCCCCCACCCTGCCATGTGCGTTTCCCCCACCCCCACCCCACGCTGCCATGTGCGTTTCCCCCACCCCCACGCTGCCATGTGCGTTCCCCCACCCCCACGCTGCCATGTGCGTTCCCCCACCCCCACGCTGCCATGTGCGTTCCCCCACCCCCACGCTGCCATGTGCGTTCCCCCACCCCCACGCTGCCATGTGCGTTCCCCCACCCCCACGCTGCCATGTGCGTTCCCCCACCCCCACGCTGCCATGTGCGTTCCCCCACCCCCACGCTGCCATGTGCGTTCCCCCACCCCCACGCCACGCTGCCATGTGCGTTCCCCCTCTCCCACCCCACGCTGCCATGTGCGTTCCCCCTCTCCCACCCCACGCTGCCATGTGCGTTCCCCCTCTCCCACCCCACGCTGCCATGTGCGTTCCCCCCCTCCCACCCCACGCTGCCATGTGCGTTCCCCCCCTCCCACCCCACGCTGCCATGTGCGTTCCCCCCCTCCCACCCCACGCTGCCATGTGCGTTCCCCCTCTCCCACCCCACGCTGCCATGTGCGTTCCCCCTCTCCCACCCCATGCTGGCGCTGCCGCACACGAGTTATATAAAAAAAAAAAAGCAACACACAACTTACCTGCACACGCTCCCCCGCTGCGCGCTGCTGGGTCCTCAGTTCCCACGCGGCCAGCAGACGGCGCCGGCGCCGCTCTCTGACGATCCTCCGTCTCCTAGGCAACCCACTGCAGCCTGGGGGAGGAGGAGAGTTAGAGCGGAGGAGAAATGTCTCCTCCGCTCCAACACAGATTTGATCTGCCGGCGCGACTGCACTAGCAGACCAAAGCTGCAGCATCGGGCGACAGCACGCGTGCCATAGGTTCGCCATCACTGGTCTATGGTATATCAATTTTCCAAAAATGGTTAGTCTTTTGGGGTGTTTCTGAACCAACAACCTAAAAAATGGTGACCCATGCATTTTGGGAAAGCAATTATCATGGATAGTAAATTTGATTCCTTGTTCTTGGGATAGGCCAACTATTTTTATCAGTTTGGGTTCCACTTTGTTATTTCCGATCAAAGTACTTCAATGCAGATATTTTCAGGTTCGAAACAATCATTTAACTTGGTTACCAGCTGAAACCAGGGATAAGGTTGGGGGGTCCAGACTGGTGAAGAGCGAGCACTACCATGCTCGGGTGATCGTAACTAGTGATGAGGGAGCACTGCCATGCTTGGGTGTTCAGTACTTGTAACCAACAGTTGGACCCTTGGACAGGTTCGAGTCATGTCCAGGGTATAATGGAAATCAATGGGGATCTCGAGAATTTTCTAGAAAATCTTCTGGAAAAAATGCTCAAGTTCATCAATGACTTACGTTATACTCGGTAATCGAGTTGCGCTCATTAGAGTGACTGTTCGTTGAGTGCCGAACACCCGAGCATGGTAGTGCTCGCTCATCACTAGTTACGAGTACACAGCACCTGAGCATGGTAGTGCCCGCTCATCACTAGTTACGAGTACACAGCACCTGAGCATGGTAGAGCCCACTCATCACTAGTTACGAGTACACAGCACCCGAGCATGGTAGTGCTTGCTCATCACTAGTTACGAGACCTGAGCATGGTAGTGCCCGCTCATCACTAGTTACGAGTACACAGCACCCGAGCATGGTAGTGCCCGCTCATCACTAGTTACGAGTACACAGCACCCGAGCATGGTAGTGCTTGCTCATCACTAGTTACGAGTACACAGCACCCGAGCATGGTAGTGCTTGCTCATAACTAGTTACGAGTACTGAGCACCCGAGCATGGTAGTGCTTGCTCATCACTAGTTACGAGTACTGAGCACCCGAGCATGGTAGTGCCCACTCATCACTAGTTACGAGTACACAGTACCCGAGCATGGTAGTGCCCGCTCATCACTAGTTACCAGTACTGAGCACCCGAGCATGGTAGTGCCCGCTCATCACTAGTTACGAGAACTGAGCACCCGAGCATGGTAGTGCCCGCTCATCACTAGTTATGAGTACTGAGCACCCGAGCATGGTAGTGCCCGCTCATCACTAGTTACGAGTACACAGCACCTGAGCATGGTAGTGCCCGCTCATCACTAGTTACGAGTACACAGCACCTGAGCATGGTAGTGCCCGCTCATCACTAGTTACGAGTACACAGCACCCGAGCATGGTAGTGCTTGCTCATCACTAGTTACGAGAACTGAGCACCCGAGCATGGTAGTGCCCGCTCATCACTAGTTACGAGAACTGAGCACCCGAGCATGGTAGTGCCCGCTCATCACTAGTTACCAGTACTGAGCACCCGAGCATGGTAGTGCCCGCTCATCACTATTCCAGACCAGGTATTCTATTTTTAAATTAATTATTAAATATTTTTAACATTTTTCAATCTGTTTATTTAGGACAGGTTTTTTTCCGTTGATGGAGCAGATTTATCAAACTTAGACACATGTATCTTTTATTTTTCAAGAGCAAAATTCCGAATAGAACTTGTGCAGTGATTGATCGCGATGGGCAACAAAGACTTTTTATTTGATAGACTATTTTAGAACGCTTTGCTTCTATGTGTATTTAGTATCTCGGTGATTCTGAACTTTTGGGTCGTGAGAGCGTGATCCATGTAGGGTATCGGGACTGAATGCGAAAACATGTTTAGAAAAGGTAGAATAGAAAATATTAACCTTGGACGTCCTCTTTTGTCCAAAGTTTTGGGCTAATTAGATCGAGAACAAAAAGTATTTGTTTGTGAAACCTGCCAATAATGGGAAAAGATGAAAAGGAGCGAGCGCGGCTCGTCTCCACCGTACGAAGTCCCGATTTGAAATGTGTTTTCATTGAATGAAAACAAGTGTCTGGATTCACAATATAGTCTTTGAAAATCCATTAGCGTTGTGAATGGACTAATATTCCTCCCACTGTTCTCCATAAAACGTTGTTAAGCGTTATTTTATATGGCGCATTCGTTGGGTTTTCTCATTCTTTTCCGTTAGTCGTCGTAATGTTTTTGTATCGTTCATAGAATACTCTAAAGTAGGTTCATTCTTGAGGCCCGTGAAGGTCGGCAAAGTGATTGTACTTGGAGAAACCATGGCAATGGGTGAACAGGAGCTTACATTTTTAATACTCAACCGGTTTTTAGTTCATAACGGTCGGTGTCATTGAAGAGGATTTGCTTCTAGATGGAGAAGATTGGAGAACATGAGCACAATGATGGTCTTCTTTGTATTATAGGACCCCATTAGTTGTAGTTACACCCCAGCTGTCACGCTACGTACGGGGAAGTACCAAGCGAATGACGGAAGGGAAACCCTGTGTATAGGAAAAGGGAAGATGGTGACCCCTGACCAAACCTACCGTTGGTCCCTGGGGTCCCTCACCACCCTAGATAGGTTCCGCACTTATGCCCCGAGCCGGATACCTGACCCTAAATATCCTTAGTAGACTCTAAATAGGGAACGGGTGGAGGAGCTCTTCGTCAACTCCACTAAACAACTATAGACAAAACAAGGAGAACACACGGGGGGGGCATGAACTACCGTATTTTTAGTCTTATAAGATGCACCCCAAATTTAGAGATACAAATGGAGTTCATCTTGTACTCCGTTTTTTTCTTACTGGAGGGGGGCAGCAGTGGTAGTGAAGCGGGTCACAGGAGGCAGAGGTTGTGCTGGCAGCAGCGGCGGGTCAGTGGCGGCAGCAGCATCGGCGGCGGTCAGTAGCGCAGTCAGTGGCAGTGGGCAGTGGTTGCACCAGCAGCGGGTCAGTGGTGGCCGCAGCGACGGGTCCGCGGTGTCAGTGGCTGCTTCAGCGACAGGTCAGTAGTGGAGCAGGCCGGTTCAGTGAGTTTTCCAGTGCCCGTGGTCCCGGTTCAAATAATGGCACCTGGAGCGGCGCGTGTGCAGATCGAGCTCTCATCCAAGGGCTCATTCTGCACACGCGCTGACCCCCGGCGCCATCATTTGAACTGGGACACTCACCGCACAGCCAAAGCAGTCCGCACAGCCACCTGCCGGCACGCCCGCACAGAGAGGCAGCTGGCCTCCAGGAAAGAGAGGGAGCCGGCACCAACAGGCACCTAGCCGCCCGCATGCAGCCACAGGCACCTGGTCGCCGCACAGACAGCCCTATATATTCAGATTTTAAGACGCACCCCTCATTTTCCTTCCAAATTTTTGGGAGGAAAAGTGCATCTTATAATCCAAAAAATACGGTACTTATCCTCAGATCATACAGGTAGAAGTTAAGCAAAGTTTTCATCAACGATTCCAGAGGCTTGAATGAACTGAAAATATCACCAGCACCAGTCCAAGGAAGGGAGTGAGCATTTAAGCACCAAGATTATGCTGATGATCAGCATTTGGGTGGAAGGCGAGCTCCTGCTGGGTCCAAAAGGGAGAGAGATGATTCCAACAGGAAAGCTCCCTATACCAATGAATACAGGAACAATAGAAAGTCAGGGAGTATTCTGTGCAGCCAGATGCTGTGACCTTTCTATGGCCAGAAACCACATGACTGTCACCCGTGACACCAGCTTAGCCCATTCATGGTTACAAAATGAAATTAATTTTGGCAATACAAACAAGAACTGTTTGAATTTCCTCTTAAGAATAAATAGTAGGGTCATGCAGCTGGTAAAGAAAGAAGAACCTACTAGTGGTGGGCTTTATGGTCTACTGTGCTTCCTTAGAGCTTTTATCCAAACTGAATCCCTTTTCTCTTTGGAAAGAGAGATGTTTTTGTTTTTAGAAACTGGATGGTGAGAATGAAAACATATTTACCAAGCGGATGGAGCTCATATTTGGAAGGCCATTGGGATTAAGGCTTTGGAATGATCCTCCAAAATTCATGACTTGGTGGGAACATTTCAGAAGAAGTTTATGTTGTTGTCCAGTACAGGTTCACAAGAAGGCTGAGATGAATATCTCCTATTTTACCTTCTGTTACACCCAACTAATGTTTTGACCCAAAACCTCACCATCTTAGATAAACGACGGCTAAACCTGATCCAAGGATGAATGCCTTATCTCACATATTGTGGTGTACTAACTCGCTGGAGAACCAGGGGTGGACATACCAAGGGACAAGGTAAGAGGGCCCGCTACCCAAGGGGACTGGGCAAGAGAGGCCCCCGCTACCTAAGGGGACTGGGCAAGAGAGGCCCGCTACCCAAGGGGACTGGGCAAGAGAGGCCCGCTACCTAAGGGGACTGGGCAAGAGAGGCCCGCTACCTAAGGGGACTGGGCAAGAGAGGCCCGCTACCTAAGGGGACTGGGCAAGAGAGGCCCGCTACCCAAGGGGACTGGGCAAGAGAGGCCCGCTACCCAAGGGGACTGGGCAAGAGAGGCCCGCTACCCAAGGGGACTGGGCAAGAGAGGCCCGCTACCCAAGGGGACTGGGCAAGAGAGGCCCGCTACCCAAGGGGACTGGGCAAGAGAGGCCCACTACCCAAGGGGACTGGGCAAGAGAGGCCCGCTACCCAAGGGGACTGGGCAAGAGAGGCCCGCTACCCAAGGGGACTGGGCAAGAGAGGCCCGCTACCCAAGGGGACTGGGCAAGAGAGGCCCGCTACCCAAGGGGACTGGGCAAGAGAGGCCCGCTACCCAAGGGGACTGGGCAAGAGTGGTCCGCTACCCAGGGGGACTGGGCAAGAGAGGTCCGCTACCCAGGGGGACTGGGCAAGAGAGGCCCGCTCCCCAGGGGGACTGGGCAAGAGAGGCCCGGCTACCACTTCTATAGCTGGATGAACTGTGCATTATAAGAAGCTTTTTGACTGCAAAGGGCCCATATGTTGTTCTTGCACAGGGGCCACTTCTGTCTGCGTCCACTACTATCCAACACTACAGGTTGAAGAACGCAGGAATATAGGAAAAGGGAAGGATTTAATGCAAAAAAAAAAATCTTTTCACTGCAAAAATTTTTTTACTGAATTATTGACTATTTAATTTTATATAATCCTGAAAACTTTAATCTCCTAAAATCCCGTTCTTACCTTTTCTATTTCTTGCAGGTGACAGCTATCTGTCTCTAATCGTTGTCTCTATTATCGTGGAGCTTCAGCCGCCTCCGTGTAGAGTAATTACACTTTACAGAACTGGAGACAGACCTGAAGGCAATGAGTCATAATACGTGTAATATATATGTATTCTCCTGTGCACTATGTGCGGTGGAAAGTTAATGATGGCATCTGAGAGTCTAATTATGACATGTTTTAATTTTTATGCAACTGCTGCATACGTTTTTTTTTTTTCTTGCTGAAGCAGCGCATTGCTGCAAGTCCGGCCCCCGGAAATCCCTGTGATCCGCTTAGGGAGGTCGTCCATTATCCTGCAGTGGCCACTAGTGGGGAAACGTTGTATTACACATGGGCCAATAATATTAGTAGTGGACTGTGCCCAAGACACGGATCTGGGGACCTCCGTTCTGGACAGGTCATTCTTCACTTTAGGGAGTTGCACATTGATCAAGATTAACCCCTTAATCACCCGGCGATTTTCAGGTTTTTTTTGTTTTTTTCGTCCCTTTTTTCCAAGAGCCATAACTGTGTTTTACTGTTTAAAATATCATGATATCCTATGATTGTTGTCCACAGCCGGCGTTTACAGGACGTTCGTAATAAGACTCAGGGTCATCAGTTGATCCCCACCTATCATGACAACCAATCGGTGCCCCGCAGTCACATCATTGGGCCACTGATGGGAGCGGAGAATAACATGCTCCCCACTGGCGCATGGTAAATCCCGCTGTCCAGAGATTGGTAGTGGGATTTAACTGGTTCACAGTCTCTGGCGGATCTCAGAATCATCCACAGCTGTTAGAGGCAGATGATGGCTGATCAGATCAGCAATATTTGCAGGGAAAGGTGTGGGCTCGGCATGTGAGCACTCATCAAAGGCAGAGACACTACCTAGGAAGTAAATGTACATCATAGCTCATGAGCTGTTTAAAATTAAAAATTCCCCTCATAGCTAAAGCCTGTTTTCAGCCTAACCCTCTCCCACACTCAACCTGCGCCACACTGTGGCTCAATCATCGGACAGAGCATGTGCACAAGATGCCTACTTTAAAAAAAAAAAACAAAAAAAAAAACTGCTTTTAGGGAGTTTCGTGAGCACTTTGGACTCACCTCTGAGATTTGCCAAATTTGGGAGGTCTCCGCTTTTCCTAGGAGCCCCCTGGATGTTTGAGAGTTTTGGAACCACTTCTGAGATTTGCTAACTTTGAGAGGTCTCCTGTTTTCCCAGGGACCTCCTGGATGTTTTTGAGAAAGCTTAGGAGCCACCTCTGAGATTTGTCAACTTTGAGAGGTCTCCTGTTTTCCCAGGGAGCCTCCCGGATGTTTTGTAGAAAGCTTTGAGCCACCTCTGAGGTTTGCCAACTTTGGGAGGTCTTCACATTTCCCGGGAGCCTCAAAGATGTTTTTGAGAAAGTTTAGGAGCCTCCTCTGAGATTTTCAGTCTTTGGGAGGTCTTCGCTTTTCCCGGGAGCCTCCTGGATGTTTTTGAGAATGCTTAGGAGCCTTCTCTGAGATTTGCAGTCTTTAAAGGTCTTTGCTTTTCCCGAGAGCCACCGGGATGTTTTTGAGAAAGTTTGAGTCTCCTCTGAGAAGTTTGGGAGGTCTTCTGGTTTCCCGGGAGCCTCTTGGATATTCTGCTGGGTTGGGAAGTATAAAATAGATGCAAGTTCCAGGGGATGGTGCTTACGTATTTTAGGAATCTTTTGGAACATCCTGGAAAGATAAGCAGTCTAGCTTTGAACCCATGATATCTAAGGAAATGGCGTACTTTGTAATATTGTGTCCAGGGAGGTGTATAATTGGCTTTACAGGTAGAACATTCAACTCATCTTGGGTTTATGCCTTTTAATTGGAAAAAGATTAATATTTAGTCCATTCTATAATTCTATAGATGTCAAATTGTCCGGATAGAAACCGCAACTGCCCTTATTTACCAGCGTTACCCAATGCATCAGTCGAGTGTGCGTGATCCGGACGCCACTGCTGGAATTAACCCACAAATAACCGTTATTAGTGTGCGTGTGTCCTGCTGGGAGCCAGGTCCTTCCAGGGACAACCTGTCAGAGCCGACTAATGTCCTTGATGCATCTAATAGGTTACGGTGGAGGTGCCGCGCCGCTGTAGGGGAAATGGTCTGACTCTACCATTATTCTCCGTGCGGCTTCATGAAGTTGAGTGATAGGAAACCTTTTTTCTGCATTTTACTAGATTCTTACCAATGTAGAATATTTTATAGGTGCATGAGAGGGTTCATTTTAAAGGAGCATGTAAGTATTTTGGGAAGGAGTTTCCTTACGACTCCCCAAAGAGTGCATTTTGCCGGAGCAAATCAGATGGGGCCGCGGCCGGGGCTCGGGAGCTCAAACCCAAACTGCACTGTACCATCGAGAGAGCCGAGGAGCCAACGGCACAAACAAAGACGTCTCCGCGCTCCTCTCAGGATATCGCCCTGTGTGCAGGATATTGGGTCACCAGCAGCGCGGTGGAGAGAAAACCATAAGGGGTTGTCCAGGGATAGAAAAACATGGCTTTATTTGTTATGTCTCCAAGGAATATTGTCCCATGTGTTTGCAGTACTGAAGCTCCATCCATTGACGTGAATATGACTGAGCTGCAATACCAGACACAACCTGTGGACTAGTGTGGCGCTGTTTCCAGTCATTTTATAACCCAGAAAAACGTATAGGATTATCATGGAGCCCGCTTAGTTATCTAGACAGGGAGGACGTCCGATTCAGTATATAGCTATCATTCTATATGTATACTTTTATATATTATAAAATCTAAGCATGATAATATATTGGAACGATCTGTCACCTGGTTTTAAACTGCAAACTGCATACATTATCAAACAGATGTCTTGGACCTGATGAGGCTGGTGTGCTTACTTTGGAAGTCATATCACAATGGCTGTAAAATCCTAATGAAATGCTTAAACTCAGTCTCTGCCAAACTTGACTGACAGATCCTCAGTGTCCCTCCTACCTGTTGTTGCTGAATTTCCACCCATTGTGCCTGATTGGCATATCCTCCCTGTGCCTCCTCCCTGCTGTTGCTGAATCTCCCCCCTATCTAGCCTAATTGATAGATCCTCAGTGCTCCTCCTCCCTGCTGATGTTGACTCTCCACTGTTATGATTCAGGGACCGAAGAGGATCAAAAAATGCAGAATCCCAAAAAGGTAACACAGTGGCTGGAACATTAACGGACTGCAGACCTAATCCTGACACAGTAGCCGTGGGACGAGCCTACGATGACCTGGACGCCTCGACAAAGCCGGAGAACTAAATAATCTCACAGCTAGAAATATAAGAAAGCTCATCTGCCTCAGAGTAGTCCCCAAAGATAGATAGCCCCCACATGTAAAGGCTACGATGATATAGAAAAAACACAATACAAAGCCAGAAAAGACAGATTCAGCAAAGGTGAGGCCCAAACTATCTTTATAGCAACTGTCTCCAGCTGTAAAAACCCTAATATATACCTGCACTTCTGATATAGAAAAATCCTGAGGTCACACAACCTCTCCCCCACTGTATCAGCACTCAAATGTTACTGGGATCCAAAAACACTAATACAGATGAGGGACTGAATTAATACCAAGCATGATGAACACAAACCTTGCAGAATCATGGAGCGAAGCATACAGACACTCCCAGCAGGGAATGATCCATTCCACCACAAACTCCACACAGACGAAATAGGAATTGTACATTAGTATCAAAGCAGAAAATAAACAACAAAAGTGGAAAATAAACAGCAGAGGTACAAAGACCACTTATCTGAGAGGAGTTATGGAAGTGAGCAGGGCTGGTTACAGAATTTCCTTAACACACAGGAGCAATTGACCATCGGCAAGTAACAAGAGAAGGCTACTAAGTTAAATAGCCCAATCTGACCCTGATTGCCAGTCCTCTGCAGGTGTGTTGCTTTCATTCCACACATCAACTGCATCGCCAGCACTGACCACAAGAGGGAGCCCCAAATTGGAAAACGTATACAGAACACTCACCTATCTAGCTTGATTGATATTCTCAGTGTCCCTACTCTCTGCTGTTGCTGAATCTCCACCCATTGTGCCTCATTGACAGATCTGCAGTGTTCTTCCTCGCTGCTGTAGCTGATTCTTCACTCTTCTAACCTGATTGACAGATCCTCAATGTCCCTCCTCCCTGCTGAGATCTCACACTGCTCAGTACAATCTGCCAGTTAGGTAGAGAAATGTGCTCTCTTAGCTAGACTCATAAAATGCTCATCTTTATTTATTGTGGTTATAAAGTTATTCTGATTATGGATATTAGAAAATAAGTACACCCGCCTCATCCGGTCTAAGATCTTTTTAGCAATTGATGCCGTTTTCATATTGAAATCTGGTGACAGATCCTCGGTGAATGTGTTTTTCTGTCTCTCTGATCTACAATTACAGGGTTACTTGCACGGGGTGACGCCGCGTCAGGAGCAGATCTGTAAATTACACACCATTGTCTATTGATATTATTCACTCTGCAGAAACGCGGTTTATAAGTAATAAGTATATCTGGAACATATTCCCGCTGGCGATTACTATTATTATTATTTAATGTTTCCTCGGTGTGAGCGAGGCCACAATCTGCAGATGACGTGCCATATGTGCAGATGACCCCAGGCGCGCTCCACTCTGCTTTTGTTATGGAGGTTTAGAGCCGGAGTTTGCTGCACAGCGCGGCTGTGGCCTCTTAAAGGGGAACGGTCTGTATCTGATGGATTCACATTCTGCAGATTGTAACTATTGTACAATGATTCCAAGCAGAACTCTGCTTTTGTTATTCCAGCACTGGTGTCAGAGCCTGAACTGCTAGGGCACTACCATGCTCTGGTGCTCGGCACTGGTAACTAGTGATGAGCGGGCACTACCATGCTCGGGTGCTCAGTACTGGTAACTAGTGATGAGCGGGCACTACCATGCTCAGGTGCTCGGCACTGGTAACTAGTGATGAGCGGGCACTACCATGCTCGGGTGCTCGGCACTGGTAACTAGTGATGAGCGGGCACTACCATGCTCGGGTGCTCTGTACTCATATTGAGCGGGCACTACCATGCTCGGGTGCTCTGTACTCGTAATGAGCGGGCACTACCATGCTCAGGTGCTTTGTACTCATAATGAGCAGTTGACTGCTCAGATTGGCGCAGCTCAAGGATTATGGAAGTGAATGTGGAACTCGTGCATTTTTCCGTGGAGAGGGATCAGATTTGTCTCCTGGATTTTCACTCGTTGTTTTTTCCATTACTTAGACCCCTGTTTATGGCTGATGTTACAGGCAGAGGTTACTGTGAGTGTTACTTCCCATGATTGTGAATAGGAAGTTCAGCGGAGTGAAGAGGGACCGCCCGCGGAGTGTCTGCCCCGGCCATGATGACAGCTCCGGCCTGACTCCACTGCTCCAGATGATGCAATGACCTTTTTGCAATGTTGGGTGATGTTTTGCTTTTCACCATCAACTATGTCAATAGTTTACCCTGACGTAATCTACTTTTATTTAGCCCCAAATTAATAAAAAAAATAAAATAAATATATATATAATGGCATCAATAAATATGTTGCACCTTCCATCTTTTACAGTCAGTTTCCTTGCACGTTCAACTTTGACGTGGAATGTGGTCATAACTCGGCTAAAAAAAAGCTCAATAAAAGAGAAAAGTTACAAGCTCCCATTAGATAATCTTGATGAACTCACTGATGGATTCTCAGTTAACTCGCTCTGCAGCCAGCAATAAAGTGCAACTCAGAGGCTATAGAAGGCATGCAGTGCAGCATTTTTAATTGCAAAAAAATAAGTGTTAGATCAAATTGGTTGCATTTAAGGTAAATAATTTGCAACCAAAAGTTGACAACCTCTTTTTACTAAATTTTCGTTACAAAACATGCGAGATTGAAGCCCCATTCCAGGAATGCACAGGAATGTCCTTTAGCAAAACGCCCACTCCGGGGTATGGTTTTGCTAATGTTATTGAGGACCTACGGTATATGGCGGCAAAATGTACTGTGGTCAAAAAAAAATAAAAAAAATGAATATATATATATATATATATATATATAATTTATAATTTTTTTTTTTTTTTTTTGTGAAGACCCTAGTTCTGTAAGGTAGCCTTGCTAACCACTGAGCCACCATGTTGCCCACATTGGTCTATGACACACAGATCCAGAATATGCATGACTTTGCAATCGCTCCTGGGATTTAGTATTACATTTTATGTCAGTTAATATTTGTAAGGCTCTGTTCACATGCAGCGTTTTTTACATCCGTAGTTTAATTCTTCCAGCCAATGGAAAGCGGTGAGAGTGCAAAATGCCATAAATAAAAAAAGCAGCAAACGGGTTTTGCATTATGTTTAATAAAATTTGTTTTATTTACCAAATACTGTGCATGGAATGCGCAACGAAAACTGCAGCAGTTTTACTGTCGAGAGCAGGTTTTGGCTGCAGAAAAAAACAATGCGTGTGAACTGTTGTGCCGCCCCCGCGCCAGCAGCCGAGCTGCTCGGATCCGGGTTCTCGGTGGCTCGAGGGTCTTTGGACCCGGAGGGCGTGCGGCCATTCAAATGAAGGGGGTTATTTACAAGGAATTTTATAGAGTTTGTGACGCCACCTGTGGTATGTGGTAATGGGAGTACCACCGCTGCAGTTGGGAGTACCCGGGGTGATGGATTGGGGCAGCCAGGTGTTGTGACCCTTCACGGGTAGGGGGAATACCCCGGGACTGGGTGATGGTGTTTGGGGGGTGCCGTTAGATGCAAGGGGAACACTGTGGCACTCACTCAGTCCGTTAATCTGACACTGACAACTGGTCAAACAATTCTCTGGGTACCGCTGCTGCTGAGGGGAGCTTGTCTGGGTCCCGTCCCCGATGGTGCTGCCTGGGGATCCGTGACCTGCCTCCAGGCACTTAGTTTACTTCTCTATTGGTCCCGGTAGTCTGGAACTTGCCGGGTCCCTCTCTCCACTATGGCTAAGTGAGGGAGCTTGCTCTCAAGGTTCACACTTGGGATTTTTTGGACCGTTTTTGTGGAAAGTCCTATCCCCCTCGTTGCGCTAGTACCCCGATTTTTGGAGCGGGTGGAGAGCGGATCTTGAAAGCTCCGTTCTCCTCGGGTAAATTATCGGGTTGCCTGAAGCTACTCCCCAATCTAGGGTCCGCGTACCCAGTCGTGCCCTGGTCCCATCCCGGTGATGGTGCAAGGCCGCCGGCTGTCCTCCTCAACAGATCCCGTGCCCCTTGCCATGATCCCCTGCGACTAGGGGGTCCAGCTCCTCTAGGCCCAGACCAACGTCTGCTACCTACCTGCTCCTGACCTCCTCTCTCCTTCACTTCTCAGACCCAACTCTCTTCTGACACTCCTGATCTCCCCTCTCCAACACCCCCAAGGTGGGCGTCTCTATTCCACTCAGGCCGTCCACTGGTGTGTCTGGTGGGTGTGGTGCAGAGTGTACCTAGGACTTAATTAGCTGATGTAGGCAACACCAAGTAGTTGGGGACCTGTAACCAAGGAGGAGGTGGATATTGCACGGGAGGGCAGATTGTGCAATACCCTGTGACGACCTGATAGTCCAGGGGCGTCACACTTTTAATTAGACTTTTTTTTTTTTTTTTTTATTAAAATATAGAATGATCATTTTCGGCTCCATTAGGCAATGTGCGCACAATGAGTATTTGGTTGCAGAAACTTCTGCACCAGTTCTGCATCTTTTGGCAGGAAAAACACAGCGCAAATAAGTGCGTTTTTATTTTTTTTTTTTGTTTTTTTGCATGCATGTTTTTAATTACTTTCAATGCTGAAAAAATTGACGGCTGCAGATTGTTTTCTGCAGCAAATCTGCAAGGTAATAAACTCCAACGTGCGCACAAAGCTTCTGCTTCTCATTGACGTTGCATGGATCTGCATGCAAATTTGTGACAAAATTGTACAAAAAAAGGCAATAAAAATGCACAGTGTGCACACAGCCTTAACTTTGGTTCATCGGACCCCCATGCTTTAGGCTTAGCCCCCTTGTAAATGACTTTGCTGCCATCCCAAGGACTAGTAACATTGTTGCCGTGTACACATGTAATGAACAGATCCTGTAATGTGTTTGTGATTTCCATTTTCCAGCCCCGGATTCCGCGCGCTTGTATCTTGCAGTAACCGCGTCTGATGAGTTTCGCCGATAGTACATTCAAAATGAATTTTGTGCTCCCGGAGCCTTTATTGGAACGGAAACTCCACCCTTCGAGGAAGTTGTGATTGGGGCCGGTTTTGATTAATTGTGTCGTTTGATACAATGTTAATCACCTTCCCTGCCAAAAGGAAAATGAATGTTAACAATTAGCCGGTGTCTGGAATCGATGCTGCGGATTTGTTTTTGTTAGATTAGCCGGTTGTGTAATAATCCGGGGAAGAGAGGAACATTTAACATTCCTTTTGTTTTGGTCTTGGTCACATTTTATACAAAAAGAAAATGTCTTTCTACCGAACTTGCAAAATCTAAGAAGAGTTTCTTTCTCTCGAGGATTTCCCGGTGTTCCGTGAATTGCCCATTTTATTTATGTAATACTTATTGTTACCTGCGGGGGAGCTGCAGGGACAATGGATAGTCAGTGTGGAGTTTATATACAGAATGTAACTGCTCATCTAGTAGTCCAACAATCTTATAAAAGTTGGCCGTAGCCAACAATTTTCGGCAAGAGTGATCCAAGAGGCCTCCTGACTCTTGGAGAAGAGCAAATTTTGGCTGTTGTATTTTCAATGGTCCATTTTTTTTTTTATTTTAATTCAGCATAGGCATGAAGTATCTGGTAGAAGCTCTCTCGTAGCAATCACATGCATGCTCATCTGAATGGAGCGTCCCTTTGTTTCGGGGGGGGGGGGGAGGAGCCTGAATGAGCTATCAACCAAACCATTCCGATGACCACATTTCATGTGTATAGCTTGAGGACCCGCTGTCTGTGCCTTTATGCAGACAGTCAATATATGTTGATGTCAGAGAGTTGTAGAGCAGGGTATTTCCAAGCCGCGCCAATGACTACCAGATCATGAAGATTTGAAGAATAATGTAGCTTTATTGGTGCACTGGTCAACGCGTTTCGGGAGACTCTGCTCCCTTCCTCAGGACAGTCAGGCTAAGAACAATAAATCTGCAGTAGAGCAGCAACATAGACATAGGCAGATAAGTAAATAGTGAGGGAGATAGTGTGGGTGCACCTGCCCCACGCGTTACGCCAGCATGTGTGGCTTCATCAGGGGTAAATGAATGTAAATGTTTTACCCCTGATGAAGCCACACATGCTGGCGTAACGCGTGGGGAAGGTGCACCCACACTATCTCCCTCACTATTTACTTATCTGTCTATGTTGCTGCTCTACTGCAGATTTAATGTTCTTAGCCTGACTGTCCTGAGGAAGGGAGCCGAGTCTCCCGAAACGCGTTGACCAGTGCACCAATAAAGCTACATTAATCTTAAAATCTTCATGATCTGGTAGTCATTGGTGCGGCTTGGAAATACCCTGCTCTACAACTCTGTTATCTGCCGATTTTGGGGACCGCTGCCGTGACTCGGAGTTACTTACATGCTGTCATAGGAGTTGTGACTTTCACAACCCCTATAGGTGAGTGGGACTATCCCTTTTCATACCCCCCTTCCTACTGGGGTAAGACCCTATTGCGCTCTTTTTTTCCACAATTTTCTGTTCTGAATATATGTTGATGTGTAATACCTAATTTCCCCTTCGGGAGTGATATAGGGAAGGTGAGCACCTGCTCTTGGTGCATATTACAACAGCTGGATCCAGTAGAGATGTGTAAGTTAAAGCGGCTTTCACACTACGTTTTTATAACATGCATCATGAACGTTTTTTTGCTGTAAAAATGGATCCTGTTTTTACAAAGAAACGCATGCAAACACATGTGTTATTTTGCAGGATCCTGTCGCTTGAAGTTTATGGGCGGGCATTGAAGTCATGTGATCGGGAAGGGAACTGAACGTGATAGACTGGGAGCCAGCATCTGACAGCTGCGGACGCTGGTAACAAAGGTAAACATTGGGTAACTAAGCAAAGTGCTTTGCTTGGATACCCGATATTTACCTTGGTTACGAGCGTCCACAGCTGCTAGGAGCCGGGCTGCCTGCTCCCTGCACACGTAACAAAGGTAAACATCGGGTAACTTATCTAAGCGCTTTGCTTGGTTACCCGATATCTACCTTGGTTTCGAGCGTCCGCCGCTCTCGGGTGGGAGAGAGAGACGGGGGGGGGGGGGAGACAGATCACGCCAGGCTAGATTCTGGGCATGCTCAGTAGCTTAGTAGAGCAAGCAGGATCCTGTTTATCAGCATGCCAGCATTCACATGCGTTTGCGTGCAGTAAAGTCAGGATCCAGTGAAAAACAGTATTTGGACGCAGCTCAGAAACGCTACTAGTAGTGTTTTTGAAAAAAGTAAAAAAACTGCAAGTTGCTGCATCCTCACTATAACGTATGTGAATGCATGTTGACGCGAGTCCATTGCAAATGCATTGAAATGAAAACTTATTTGCACTGGATCCGTTTTTGCGTTAAAGAAACGTTCATGACGCATGTTAAAAAAAATGTAGTGTGAAAGTAGCCTTAGTTGTATGTTTGTAGCAGGACTTCCTTCTCCAATGTAGACCATACCCAAGACAAATTTAGGTATTTGCAGGATCCTTTTATTTACGAATCAAACATAAGAGGTTGTCCCCTACTTTATTTTTAATTGCCTATCCTTAGAATTTCCTTCTCTGCTCCCCTCTCATCTCCTCCTCCCACCATCGCATCCAAGATTTCTCCCGTGCCTCTCCCATACTCTGGAATTCTCTGCCACAACACATCAGACTCTCACCTACCTTGACAAGCTTCAAAAGGAACCTGAAGACCCACCTCTTCCGACAAGCCTACAACCTGCCGTAACACTCAGTCTGATACAGTGCCGCACAATCAGCTCTGTCCTTACCTACTGTATCCTCATCTATCCCTTGTAGACTGTGAGCCCTCGCGGGCAGGGACCTCTCTCCTCCTGTACCTGTCTATGCCTTGTATTGTTTATTGTAAGTGTCCCCATTATGTACACCCCTTTCACATGTAAAAAGCCATGGAATTGATGGCGCTATAATAATAAATAATAAGGCTATGTGCGCACGTTGCGTAATTACATGCAGTTACGCTGCACTTTGTAGCGCAGCGTAACTGCATGCGTCCTGCGTCCCCTGCATAATCTATGGAGATTGTGCAGGGGCCGTGCGCACGTGGCGTCTTAGAGCGCAGCGCTTCGGCTGCTGCCCGAAGCGCGCGTTCTAAGACGTGACATGTCACTTCTTCCGTGCACTTTGCCGGCAGCTCCTGCTCTGTCTATGGCAGGAGCTGCAGGCAGAGCGCATGGAATCTGCTTTTTTTTTTTTTCCACTACGGACATTTTCGGCAGCGATTTGAAGCGCACGTGTGCTCTTCAGATCGCTGCAGAAATTTCTGCAGTGAAGTACGCAACGTGCGCACATAGCCTTATAATCATCAATGTCTGATTGGCCACGGTCCGACAAACCATACCCCCGCTAATCAGCTGTTCTCAGTATTGGCAGAGGCAGCCGGAAATGCTCAGTTCCAGGGCTGCTCCGTCTTCTGAGAATGGTCACGGCCGGGTACTGGGCATCTGCCTCCCATTGATTTGAGTGGGAGGTGGATGTGCAGTACCGGCTGCGGCCACTATCACAAGACGTAGCAGCTTCAGAACGGAGCAATTCCTGCTGCTACCGCCGGCACCGAGAACAGCATATGTGTGGGGTGTCAGACCCCAACCGATCCGACATTGTGGAGCTACCCTAAGGATAGGCCCTCAAGGTAAAAGTAGTGGACAACCCGTTAAATACAATATTTTTTATTGCCCCTGTAACTGGGGCTGGTATTATAGTTCCAATTCCTCTTTAAGGCCACGTTCACATGTTGAGTATTTGATAGGTATTTTACATCTGTAATTGTAAGCTCAAACCAAGAGTAGTTGATAGATAAAGAATAGAAACTGTAGCACCATTTCTGTGATTGTTCCACTTGATTGTATGACTTAAAATACCGATCAAATACTGAATGAATGAATGTAACCTAAAGGATGATTTATCATAATGTTTATCTCACAATTATAAATTGTATTCTTTTACTGTACAAGCACTGGCTGGTTCTAGTACTTGTTTATCTGTGCTTTACACTGCAGCAATATCAATTGTCTAAAAATACAACACTTCTGTACTAGAAAGTTTGGTTGTTGGACTGCCTTCAGACTGTGTAACGAAGCTGCAGTCATTGATCACATAGGATTCCTATAAAACAAAGTCAGATTTTCAACATGACATCCACACCAAAACCTCAGAAATTTAGAGTAGAGCGTGGTGTTTTTCCTTCAATTTAGAGGTAGGTTTTTTGTTTTTTTTTAAACCATAATATGGGATTAACTAAAAAAAAAAAAAAAAAAAAATCAACAGCTTTTCAATTTTCCTGCAGTGGCCATTACTAGAAAAATGTAGTATTACATGCAGCCATTTAAAGGCAATTTTTCACTGGAATTATTAATTAAGCTGGCCAATTTCCTTGAATTTCTGCTGTTTTACAGATTCTAGAACAGTTTTTCTTTTTCCTCTGTGTCCTTTTGTTCCAAAGTTATTCCCCCTTGAAATACACATGCAAATTTTCCCTGAGCACATACCACAGCTCTCCTTTTGTGGGCGTGTGCTTTGTCTCCTGTGATGCTGGCCAATCAAAACTCAGCCACACCCACATGATGTCTGTGGTACACGCCCAGTTAGTTGAATGGAAAATTTACACTTATTGTCGGGGGCTATAACTTTGGAACGGAGGGGCGTAGAAGAAAACGAAAAACTGTTCCAGAATCCGTGGAACAGCGGCAATTAGATGAGTTACTCAGTTAAAAAATAACATAAAAATTTAAATAAAAAAATCCAATGAAGTCCTTTTTTTAAATATATAACCAGAACGGATGAAAGTGCCGCTGCTTGTTATCGACTCTCTGGATGAAAGGAGGGCGTCCGTAATAGAGAGATCCTTTTTTATAAAGTTTCTGAATGAAAATGCTCAATAAAAAGGCTGCATTCTGTTACAATAGAGGTTAATTATTTGCACATTTATTTCTCTATCAGACGCTTTGTAGCAATTATTTGTGTTTCCGTCTGTGGTTAATTGAGGTCTTTGCAGATTTGAACCTTTGCTATGTGTGTTTTGAAATGGTCTCTTTCTAGATGAGCTCTCGCAGGCATTTCATTGTGCTGACGGTGTATCCCATCGGGGGCCTCCATTGTGCACCTTCCTCTGCAGGCCTGCCAGATATCAAAGCAGATCATTGTCCCCCGGATAATGAAACACTTTGACCAGCGTTTTTGTTTTATTTAAACAAATAAATAAATAATCCGCCCTTGTATCAGCTGCGCTTTTGTTTCAAGTGCCGGAAGATTCCACATCAAAAGGGATCGGCGTGACCTCTGGTAGAAGATCACTGCGGATTAATACATTACACATGTCGGAAACGTTACACCGGCTCTGTACTCCCAGGTGCAAGGGTGGTGTGCAACCGCAAACAATGGACCGCATCGTCACTTAGGTCACTGCTGCAGAATATGGTGGCTCAGTAGGTAAATACACGGTCACGGACACATACTGGTAACTAGTGATCAGTGGGCACTACCATGCTCGGGTGCTCTGTACTGGTAACTAGTGATGAGCGGGCACTACCATGCTCAGGTGCTCAGTACTGGTAACTAGTGATGAGCGGGCACAACCATGCTCAGGTGCTCAGTACTGGTAACTAGTGATGAGCGGGCACTACCATGCTCAGGTGCTCAGTACTGGTAACTAGTGATGAGCGGGCACTACCATGCTCGGGTGCTCAGTACTGGTAACTAGTGATGAGCGGACACTACCATGCTCAGGTGCTCAGTACTGGTAACTAGTGATAAGCGGGCACTACAATGCTCGGGTGCTCAGTACTGGTAACTAGTGATGAGCGGGCACAACCATGCTCAGGTGCTCAGTACTGGTAACTAGTGATGAACGGGCACTACCATGCTCGGGTGCTCGGTAGTTGTAACTAGTAATGAGCGGGCACTACCATGCTCAGGTGCTCAGTACTGGTAACTAGTGATGAGCGGGCACTACCATGCTCAGGTGCTCAGTACTGGTAACTAGTGATGAGCGGGCACTACCATGCTCAGGTGCTCAGTACAGGTAACTAGTGATGAGCGGGCACTACCATGCTCGGGTGCTCAGTACTGGTAACTAGTGATGAGCGGGCACTACCATGCTCGGGTGCTCAGTACTGGTAACTAGTGATGAGCGGGCACTACCATGCTCGGGTGCTCAGTACTGGTAACTAGTGATGAGCGGGCACTACCATGCTCGGGTGCTCAGTACTGGTAACTAGTGATGAGCGGGCACTACCATGCTCGGGTGCTCAGTACTGGTAACTAGTGATGAGCGGGCACTACCATGCTCGGGTGCTCAGTACTGGTAACTAGTGATGAGCGGACACTACCATGCTCGGGTGCTCAGTACTGGTAACTAGTGATGAGCGAGCACTACCATGCTCGGGTGCTCAGTACTGGTAACTAGTGATGAGCGGGCACTACCATGCTCGGGTGCTCAGTACTGGTAACTAGTGATGAGCGGGCACTACCATGCTCGGGTGCTCAGTACTGATAACTAGTGATGAGCGGGCACTACCATGCTCAGGTGCTCAGTACTGGTAACTAGTGATGAGCGGGCACTACCATGCTCGGGTGCTCAGTACTGGTAACTAGTGATGAGCGGGCACTACCATGCTCAGGTGCTCAGTACTGGTAACTAGTGATGAGCGGGCACTACCATGCTCAGGTGCTCAGTACTGGTAACTAGTGATGAGCGGGCACTACCATGCTCGGGTGCTCAGTACTGGTAACTAGTGATGAGCGGGCACTACCATGCTCGGGTGCTCAGTACTGGTAACTAGTGATGAGCGGGCACTACCATGCTCGGGTGCTCTGTACTGGTAACTAGTGATGAGCGGACACTACCATGCTCAGGTGCTCTGTACTGGTAACTAGTGATGAGCGGGCACTACCATGCTCGGGTGCTCTGTACTGGTAACTAGTGATGAGCGGACACTACCATGCTCGGGTGCTCTGTACTGGTAACTAGTGATGAGCGGACACTACCATGCTCGGGTGCTCAGTACTGGTAACTAGTGATGAGCGGGCACTACCATGCTCGGGTGCTCAGTACTGGTAACTAGTGATGAGCGGGCACTACCATGCTCGGGTGCTCAGTACTCATAACTAGTGATGAGCGGGCACTACAATGCTCTGACTGTTGAGAATCTGCTCAGGTAGTTCCTTTTCTTCAAACTGGAGTAAAGTGTGACTTTCCTGAATATTGAGCGATCTCCTGATTTTTGTGTACTATTACTATATAAATGTGTATATATAAACATGAGGACGGGATTCGCGGGCCGTGGCGTATCGGAGACAAATTAAACCACTTGTTGAAATGAACAATATACTTCCAAGCACCATTTGTGCACTGCGCTACCAGGAAAGCTTATTTTCAATTTCTCATGTTAATTTCCCCGGGGATTTCAGTAGCAATTATTACACGTCTGGCCAATATTTGCAAGAATAATTTTAGCTTTCTGTTAATCAATTTCACTATTACATTTCCAGCCAATTTTGTCAAATCCTATTCCTGCAATATTCCCCACACTGCACAGTATTGTCTTCTCCTTTCATATTGGAGGAATCAGCGGGGACAATGCTGTAAAATAAAGAAAAAAGATGGAAAAAATCATTTATGAAGGAATCTACAGGAAAATTAACAATGTTGATTTAAAGTGCACCTGACGTTATTATTTCAGTAGAATTGCTTCTCAATCTAGATTCCGCAGCACTTTTCCTGTATTCCCTGTCTCTACCACTAGGGGGCGATTTGTACTCACCTGTGTCATTATAGGAATTGTAGACACAGCTGCCCTCTAGTGGTGGCAACGGGCAGAGGAGATTTTTGTACCTGAAAGTGTTTTGTCACATTATATGCAAATGATCAATGCTGTACCTTAAGTGAAAAAAAACAGCTGTGAACAGAACCCAATCCTCAGTTTGAAAGGCGAGAAGTGAGCCATTTTTTTTTCTGCATTTGGTTTTGATTTATACATTTTTCTTTTCAAGGATTATTCCACCCAAAATCATTTTATTACCTTTCTATAGGAAAGGGTATAACATTGTGATGCTGAGGAATCAACTGGATAATGGCCCTTTTATATATAAACTGGACGTCGGCGGCCCTTTTATATATAAACTGGACGTCGGCGGCCCTTTTATATATAAACTGGACGTCGGCGGCCCTTTTATATATAAACTGGACGTCGGCGGCCCTTTTATATATAAACTGGACGTCGGCGGCCCTTTTATATATAAACTGGACGTCGGCGGCCCTTTTAGATATATAACCTCGACGTCGGCGGCCCTTTTAGATATATAACCTCGACGTCGGTGGCCCTTTTTAGATATATAACCTCGATGTGGGCGGCCCTTTTAGATATATAACCTCGACGTGGGCGGCCCTTTTTATATAGAAGTAGTGAAAGAAAAAGACCTCACATCACCTCTCATAGGTGCTCAGGAGAAAAATGAACAATAACTGAAGGGTAACTCCGGCACACTAATGATTTCCCATAAGAACCAGAAGAAAACACAGTAATTTGATGTCAAAATCCTTTTCTTTTATTTTGTTGGTGCAAAACGTGAAAAAAGGTGCTATCTAAAAGGGCCGCCGCTACCCAGTTTATATATCTAAAAGGCCCGCCCACGTCCAGTTTATATATAACAGGGCCGCCCACATCCAGTTTCTATATAAAAAGGGTCGCCCACATCCAGTTTCTATATAAAAGTGCCGCCACCGCCCAGGTTATATATCTAAAAGGGCCGCCGACGTCCAGTTTATATATATAAGGGCCACCGACGTCCAGTTTATATCTAAAAGGGCCACCGACGTCCATTATATATATATATATATATAATATATATAATATTATAAAAAGGGCCGCCGACGTCCAGTTTATATATAAAAGGGCCGCCGACGTCCAGCTTATATATAAAAGGGCCGCCGACGTCCAGCTTATATATAAAAGGGCCGCCGACGTTCAGTTTATATATAAAAAGGGCCGCCGACGTCCAGTTTATATATAAAAGGGCCGCCAACGTCCAGTTTATATCTAAAAAGGGCCGCCGACGTCCAGTTTATATCTAAAAAGGGCCGCCGACGTCCAGCTTATATATAAAAGGGCCGCCGACGTCCAGTTTATATATAAAAGGGCCGCCGACGTCCAGTTTATTTACGTCGCCGCCCAGTTTATATATTAAACTGGGCGACGGCGACCCTTTTATCTATAAGCTGGACTTTTCAGTTTGAGCAAATATAGAGGGAGAAATAACAAACAATCGTCCTTTTCCTTAACTTTCTTGTTCCCTGGGCTTCGGTCTGACCTGACCATAGTCCTCATTTGCAGTTATCAGAATCCAGTAAATAACTCGCTTTGTGTCTTCTCGCTCGTCAGCAGAAAGTGGATGTTGTGATGCACGCGGCTTCTTGTCATTGAGTAATGATGGCAGTAAGGAGAATTTAATTTAGAGGAGGTACAAGGAATGCGCACAGAGAAGGCAAGAAACTAGGAAAGTCAGTGCGCTGGTGGCACAGCACCCGTGGCCCTTTTATCTGGGCGGCTCGTGCGTGATAAATCCTGTGTTTATCTCACTGGCCATCCTACCATGAACGCGACACTGCGCTGTGCATAGTACAATCATTTAACGTTTTGTTTTTTTTCTGCATCACTAGATCTATTCATGAGATTAAATTATGAATTAAGCTCTGGAGGCCGCGTGCGTGGAATCGGATCAATATGATTTGGCTCAGTAGCGACTAATTTAATACAGTGCCGCTTGATGACTTGCTGCGCGGGGGGTGTTTGTCCAAGTGGGGACAACGGGACGCGGAGGGGTAAACCACATAGAAACAAAAAGGGAAGGTCTCTTAACCCTGTGTCGCCTGAGTCTGGAGCCTTGTCGGGTTTTCATGTTTTTGGGGGGTTTTTTGCATCTGGAATACTTGATGCAGCCGAACGCATTATTGCATCAAGAGGTGGCTTTATAGTAACTGCTGACGAAAAAGCAGAACTATGCAAAAAACTGAATGCTTCCTCATCTGTCAGAGATCGGAGGTTTCTTTTTGGCTATGGGCGTAGAGCTCCATTTGTATTACAAAAATCTCAAGATGACCATTTGTAAAGAAAAAAATTGGAAGGTGACTGTTCACTTGGAAAAAAATGATCAAGGTTATGGATATGAAGGGTCACAGTAGGATTTCTTTCACTCTCTTTCCCAGCTCTGTTTTGGACCTTACTATTAGTGATGAGCGGGCACTACCATGCTCGGGTGCTCAGTACTGGTAACTAGTGATGAGCGGGCACTACCATGATCGGGTGCTCAGTACTGGTAACTAGTGATGAGCGGGCACTACCATGCTCGGGTGCTCAGTACTGGTAACTAGTGATGAGCGGGCACTACCATGATCGGGTGCTCAGTACTGGTAACTAGTGATGAGCGGGCACTACCATGCTCGGGTGCTCAGTACTCGTAACTAGTGATGAGCGAGCACTACCATGCTCGGGTGCTCAGTACTGGTAACTAGTGATGAGCGGGCACTACCATGCTCGGGTGCTCTGTACTGGTAACTAGTGATGAGCGGGCACTACCATGATCGGGTGCTCTGCACTGGTAACTTGTGATGAGTGGGCACTACCATGCTCAGGTGCTCGGTACTCGTAACTAGTGATGAGCGGGCACTACCATGCTCGGGTGCTCTGTACTAGTAACTAGTGATAAGCGGGCACTACCATCCTCAGGTGCTCTGCACTGGTAACTAGTGATGAGTGGGCACTACCATGCTCAGGTGCTCGGTACTCGTAACTAGTGATGAGCGGGCACTACCATGCTCGGGTGCTCTGTACTAGTAACTAGTGATAAGCGGGCACTACCATCCTCAGGTGCTCTGCACTGGTAACTAGTGATGAGTGGGCACTACCATGCTCGGGTGCTCTGTACTAGTAACTAGTGATAAGCGGGCACTACCATGCTCAGGTGCTCTGCACTGGTAACTAGTGATGAGCGGGCACTACCATCCTCAGGTGCTCTGCACTGGTAACTAGTGATGAGCGGGCACTACCATGCTCAGGTGCTCTGTACTAGTAACTAGTGATGAGCGGGCACTACCATCCTCAGGTGCTCAGTACTGGTAACTAGTGATGAGCGGGCACTACCATGCTCGGGGGCTCAGTACTGGTAACTAGTGATGAGTGGGCACTATCATGCTCGGGTGCTCAGTAGTGGTAACTAGTGATGAGCGGGCACTACCATCCTCAGGTGCTCAGTACTGGTAACTAGTGATGAGCGGGCACTACCATGCTCAGGTGCTCAGTACTGGTAACTAGTGATGAGCGGGCACTACCATGCTCAGGTGCTGGGTACTCGTGACTTGTTTTAGGTTAAAATTAGAGTTTCCAATTTCCTCTTAGGATATTTTTACTCAAAGGGACTCTCGGCACAGAATGACTGTTCAAACCTAATACAGGCGCTCGGTGCATTATGGTGGAGCTAAATATTTCAATGCACCTACCATACTACTTATTTTTCCTCAGTCTCCACCTTCCCCTCTTCTTTGACAGTTGGGGCTTCACAGGGGCGGAGATAAAGGGAAAACAAACGAGCACGGAGGTGTATTTAAATGTTTGACCGCTATGTTGCATCGAGCTCCTGTTCTTGGTTTGAGCAGTCATTCCTGGCTTACAGTTCCTTTACAAGAGAGGACACCACCCCATCGGTTAGTCCAACTTTCAAGACATTCTCTCACTTTGGTCATGGTAGGATCTCCATCCTGTAGACAGCCCATTGGCTTAATTCAGTTGGAGTGTTGTCCTTCATTTCACCTGTGGTGGCGCTGCAGGAAAACTAGACACTGGCTGCCATGTTCCTTTAAACGGAACCTGTCAGCAGATTTGGGGCCTATAAGCTGCGTCCACCACCAGTGGGCTCTTTTGAGCATTTTAACATTCTGTATATAAGGGCCCAGGCCGCTGTGTAGAACGTAAAAATCACTTAATGGTTAAACGGTCGCTGCGGTGGAGTTGGGTCATATGGGCGTCTCTGGTGCCGGCACCACTGCTTTCGACCATCTTTGCCCTCTTTCGGCCCTCTTCGCCCTCTTTCGGCCCTCTTCGCCCTCTTTCGGCCCTCTTCGCCCTCTTTCGGCCCTCTTCGCCATCTTCCGGCCCTCTTCGCCCTCTTTCGGCCCTCTTCGCCCTCTTTTGGCCCTCTTCGCCCTCTTTCGGGCCCTCTTCGCCCTCTTTCGGGCCCTCTTCGCCCTCTTTCGTGCCCTCTTCGCCCTCTTTCGTGCCCTCTTCGCCCTCTTTCGGGCCCTCTTCGCCCTCTTTCGGGCCCTCTTCGCCCTCTTTCGGGCCCTCTTCGCCCTCTTTCGGGCCCTCTTCGCCCTCTTTCGGGCCCTCTTTCGTGCCCTCTTCGCCCTCTTTCGTGCCCTCTTCGCCCTCTGTCGTGCCCTCTTCTCCCTCTTTCGGGCCATCTTCGCCCTCTTTCGACCCTCTTTGCCCTCTTTCGGCCCTCTTTGCCCTCTTTTGGCCCTCTTTGCCCTCTTTCGGCCCTCTTTGCTCTCTTTCGGCCCTCTTTGCTCTCTTTCGGCCCTCTTTGCCCTCTTTCGGCCCTCTTCGCCCTCTTTCGGCCCTCTTCGCCCTCTTTCGGCCCTCTTCGCCCTCTTTCGGCCCTTTTCGCCCTCTTTCGGCCCTCTTCCGGCCCTCTTCGCCCTCTTTCGGCCCTCTTCGCCCTCTTTCGGCCCTCTTCGCCCTCTTCCTGAAGCCTGGGTACATGACGTGTCCTAAGTCATACACACTCGTTGGTCCAGCGCAAGCGCACTACAATACTTAGATCTGCTCTGCTCAGGGCAGGACTGCGCAGGAACACAAAGCTGACGCGTGTGGATGACGTAGGATGCGTCATGCACCCCGTCTTCAGAAGAAGGATGACAAAGATGGCCGAAAGAGGAGGCGCCGGCACCAGAGAACGGAGACTCCCATATGACCCAACTCCACTGCAGCAACCATTTAGGTGAGTATTATAAAGTGTTTTTTATGTTCTACACAGTGGCCTGGGCTCCTATATACAGCATGTTAGAATGCAGTATATAAGAGCCCACTGGTTGTGGCCACAGCGTATAGGCCCCAAATCTGGTGAGAGGTTACCAGAGGTCACTGAAGATCCATGGAGGAAACCTAAGGATTAACGTATGATGATACTCTCTTAATTCAAATTCTGGTTTGGGCCTCCTGCCTGCGTTGTTTGGACCCCCTTGTTGAGTGCCACCTGGTACCCCATTAGTTTTTGGTCTGGACAGTGTAATCCGTATAGATTTTCCATAGCGTGTTGCTTTTGATGGCGACTTCAGGCTTCTGATAACCGGTGTAATTATCAGTAATTGTATCAAGCGTCTCATCGCAGCCACCAAACTCGAGCGACTCAAGCCCCGGCTCTGCCGCGCAATTAGATTCCCTCCCTGCTACGTTCAATCAGAGATGTCCTAAGGCTCCAAAATCTGACTTTTCATCTTCGTTTCTCCACCTCTCCGAATCCTTTTGGTGTTCAGCGTCTCGCTACGTGTCAAGGTCACGCTCTCGACGGTCAAAGGATTTAATCAGAATTTTACGCTGCGCCTTTTATTTTCTACGACCCGAGAAGCAAAGAAATGACCGGTTGCCGGATTGATGTGGTGAAGCTCTAAAAGTCTATTGGAGGATTTACACACACAATTCTCTTAATGTGCTTTATGCATTATTAATATCTGCATTTATAGGAGCGAAGTGAAAAATGCAGCTGGAATAGAACGCCTCTTACTTATTAATTGGTTCCCCTGAACTTTATGGGGCTTTGGGATTTAAAGCATTACTTGGGTTTTGAATATCATTTTACAATCGTAGTGTGCGGAGCGTACGTTCCTCCTGGTTATACCTGGCTTATATGATGCCGCGCACAACAATGGTTTAGGCAAATGTTGCTTTTTTTTACCTTTTTGGCTCGAGCGGCAGAATTTGTCTTTTTTGTATACACACGCGCCAATTTATAGCTCCAAGGAACCAAGAGAACAATTTGCATCACCAACAAATCCGGTCCATTGCCATGCCTCTCTTCATGAAGCCATAGCCCCCAGTTGAAGAAACCTACCGGAATACCTTGGGGGTTTTTTGAGGCTTTGGGCAGATTCACAGAGCTCTGGGAGGTTATTTCAACTCTCTTGGAAGATTTCTGTTTTTCCAGGATTCTCTCAGATGTTCCCTTATGATCGATAAGGTTCACTCTTCTTCTAATTTTTCAACTTTGTGATTAAAATGGGATTTTTGGTTGTAGTCCCTATTCAGGTCAAAATGTTTCCCTAAACAAAAAAAAAACGGGTTTCACTCAGATTCTGTCCCATATTTCTTTCAAATTTTCTAAAATTTAGTGACGAGCGGGCACTACCATGCTCGTGTGCTCAGTACTGGTAACTAGTGATGAGCGAGCACTACCATGCTCGTGTGCTCAGTACTCGTAGCTAGTGATGAGCGGGCACTACCATGCTCGTGTGCTCAGTACTCGTAGCTAGTGATGAGCGGGCACTACCATGCTCAGGTGCTCAGTACTGGTAACTAGTGATGAGCGGGCACTACCATGCTCGGGTGCTCAGTACTGGTAACTAGTGATGAGCGGGCACTACCATGCTCGTGTGCTCAGTACTCGTAACTAGTGATGAGCGGGCACTACCATGCTCGGGTGCTCAGTACTGGTAACTAGTGATGAGCGGGCACTACCATGCTCAGGTGCTCTGTACTGGTAACTAGTGATGAGCGGGCACTACCATGCTCGGGTGCTCAGTACTGGTAACTAGTGATGAGCGGGCACTACCATGCTCGTGTGCTCAGTACTCGTAACTAGTGATGAGCGGGCACTACCATGCTCGGGTGCTCAGTACTGGTAACTAGTGATGAGCGGGCACTACCATGCTCAGGTGCTCTGTACTGGTAACTAGTGATGAGCGGGCACTGCCATGCTCGGGTGCTCAGTACTGGTAACTAGTGATGAGCTGGCACTACCATGCTCGGGTGCTCAGTACTGGTAACTAGTGATGAGCGGGCACTACCATGCTCGTGTGCTCAGTACTCGTAACTAGTGATGAGCGGGCACTACCATGCTCGGGTGCTCAGTACTGGTAACTAGTGATGAGCGAGCACTACCATGCTCGGGTGCTCAGTACTCGTAACTAGTGATGAGTGAGCACTACCATGCTCAGGTGCTCAGTACTGGTAACTAGTGATGAGTGAGCACTACCATGCTCGTGTGCTCAGTACTCGTAACAAGTGATGAGCGGGCACTACCATGCTCAGGTGCTCAGTACTGGTAACTAGTGATGAGCGGGCAATACCATGCTCGTGTGCTCAGTACTGGTAACTAGTGATGAGCGGGCACTACCATGCTCGGGTGCTCAGTACTGGTAACTAGTGATGAGCGGGCAATACCATGCTCGTGTGCTCAGTACTGGTAACTAGTGATGAGCGGGCACTACCATGCTCGGGTGCTCAGTACTGGTAACTAGTGATGAGCGGGCACTACCATGCTCGGGTGCTCAGTACTGGTAACTAGTGATGAGCGGGCACTACCATGCTCGGGTGCTCAGTACTGGTAACTAGTGATGAGCGGGCACTACCATGCTCGGGTGCTCAGTACTGGTAACTAGTGATGAGCGGGCACTACCATGCTCAGGTGCTCAGTACTGGTAACGAGTGATGAGCGGGCACTACCATGCTCAGGTGCTCAGTACTGGTAACGAGTGATGAGCGGGCACTACCATGCTCGGGTGCTCAGTACTCGTAACTAGTGATGAGCGGGCACTACCATGCTCGTGTGCTCAGTACTCGTAACTAGTGATGAGCGGGCACTACCATGCTCGGGTGCTCAGTACTGGTAACTAGTGATGAGCGGGCACTACCATGCTCAGGTGCACTGTACTCGTAACTAGTGATGAGCGGGCGCTACCATGCTCAGGTGCTCAGTACTCGTAACTACTGATGAGCGGGCACTACCATGCTCAGGTGCTCAGTACCCATAACTAGTGATGAGCGGGCACTACCATGCTCGGGTGCTCAGTACTGGTAACTAGTGATGAGCAGGCACTACCATGCTCGGGTGCTCTGTACTGGTAACTAGTGATGAGCGGGTACTACCATGCTCGGTTGCTCAGTACTCGTAACTAGTGATGAGCGGGCACTACCATGCTCGGGTGCTCTGTACTGGTAACTAGTGATGAGCGGGCACTACCATGCTCGGTTGCTCAGTACTCGTAACTAGTGATGAGCGGGCACTACCATGCTCAGGTGCTCAGTACTCGTAACTAGTGATGAGCGGGCACTACCATGCTCAGGTGCTCAGTACTGGTAACTAGTGATGAGCGGGCACTACCATGCTCGGGTGCTCTGTACTCGTAACTAGTGATGAGCGGGCACTACCATGCTCGGGTGCTCTGTACTCGTAACTAGTGAGGAGCGGGCACTACCATGCTCAAGTTGTCTTCGGTGTGTCATGGATGACAGTCATGTGGTTTCTGGCAATAGAAGGTCACAGTGTTAGCTGGACAAAATGCTCCCTGACTTTCTAGCTTTCCAGCTGTTAGTATTCATTGTACTAGGTAGCTTTCCTGCTGGGTTTTCATCTTTTCTCCTTTAGGCCCCAGCGGAGATCTCCTTCTGTCCAGCTGCTAATTATCAGTATGCCCCTTGTGCTTAACTACTCTAATCTTCCCTGGACTGGTGCTGGTGATAGTATTCAGTTCATTCTAGCTCTGGTTGCAAGCAGGTGGTTTGTACTCATCTATGGTATCATTGCTGAACTTCAACCTGAGTCAACTGTGAATCATGCATTTTCCCTGTGTGTCCTCTTTGTGTCTTTTTTTTAGTGTTTAGTGGGGTTGATGAAGAGCTCATCCCATCCATTCCCTATTTAGGGTCCAGCACTAGGGATAACTAGGGTCAGGTGTCCGGCTCGCCGCATAGGTGCGGAGCCTATCTAGGGTGGTGAGTGACCAGCAGTAGGTTTGGTCAGGGCTCACCATCTTCCCTTTCACTAGACCTCATATTTCCCTTCCCTTTCGCTGTGCACTTGGTTCTTTCCCAGGTGTCCTTTTTGTGTCTTCTATAGTTTATAGTGGGGTTGACTAAGAACTGGCCCCATCTGCTCCCTATTTTAGGTCCCAGCACTAGGGATTCCTAGGGTCAGGTATCCGGCTCGGCGCATAGGTGCGGAACCTATCTAGGGTGGTGAGGGACCCCAGGGACCAGCAGTAGGTTTGGTCAGTGGTCACCATCTACCCCTTCCTTTTTGCCGTTCACTTGGTACTCCTCCGTACCTACCGTGACAGCAGTTCTATGTAGTTCCATTTTAGAGGGTTGAGTTTTGTGCCGGTCGTCACCACCATTAATGTCCAAGGGAACTAATCTGTGGTCCCCTCTCTCCAATGGACTACTAATAAAGTACATACCCATCTGCACACAAGCTTATGGAAAAACTGAATCCAGATAATTCTGGGAGATAAAATGTTGCATTACCCAAAAAAAACCAAAAAAACCCAAAAACCTACAAAAACGCACCGTTTTTCCGCCAACGTTTTCCTGCCAAGAGATGCAGAAATTTCTAAACACTAAATGTATGCACACACCCTAAAATGTAGCACCTTATGTAATAAAAAAAAAGCCTTTTTATTGGACACAATTAATTTTCTGTTCTTTAACTTAATAGCCTTGAACGGTTGAATGTGGGATTGAATTAACCTGCTGTTTTATAATTAACTTTCCCTTGTCTTTCATTCGGCTTTTTAGGTCATTTTATTGAGTTTATACAATATATACGGAGACTTTTAGTGTCCTAGAAACTCTTCAGTGATACTGTGGTCGGACGGATATAATAATTTGTGTGTATGTACAGTGGGTGAAATAAGTATTGAACACGTCACCAATTTTCTCAGTAAATGTATTTCTAAAGGTGCTATTGACATTAATTTCTGACTAGATGTCAGTAACAACCCATCCAATCCACACGGGAAGAAATCAAACAATAGGTGTCCGTAAATTTTCTGATGTGTAATAATGAGAAATGAGACAAAGAAAAAGTATTGAACACATGATGAGAGGTGCAAAAAGCCATGGAAAGTGATGACACCAGCTTAAATCTATCAGTAATTAGAAAACAATCCTGCGACTTAGTGAAAAATATCAGTTGGTTCAACTGACGGCCTATAAAAAGGTGTCTCGTTACCAGGCACACAAGAAACATCTCATGATGGGTAAAACCAGTGAGCAGTCTCAAGACCTTTTATTTTTGAAAAACATACTGATGGCACTGGTTACTGAAGAATTTCTAATCTACTGAAGGCTTCAGTGACCACTATTGAGGCCATAATCTGGAAGTAGAACATCATTTCACCATAAACAGGCCATGACCAGGTGCTCCCCACAAGATTTCAGACAGAGGAGTAAAAAGAATTATCAGAAGAGTTGACCAAGAGCCAAGGAACATCTGTGCAGAGCAACCTAAAGACTTGGAACCAGCAAATTAAATTGTTTCACAAAAAACAGTGATGCACTTCTTCCTCCCCCCCCCTCCTCCCTCCATGGCCTGTATGCTCGCTCCTGTATGCACACTCGCCACGCAGGACTCCTTTGCTGAAAAAAAAGCAGGTTGAAGCACGTTTTAAGGTTTGTGCAACAACATATAGAGAAGCCTGTGAAATACCGGGAGAATAAAGTCTCATCAGATGAAAATTGAACTCTTTGGAGGCCATAATACACATCATGTTTGGAGGCCAAAAGGCAACCCCAAAAAACACAAATTGGGAAATGGGGAGGTGGGAACACCATTGTGTGAGGCTGTTGTTTTTTTTTTGTTTTTTGTTTTTTTTTTTGTTTTTTTTTTACCATACGGCACTGGCAAGCTTCTTATGATTGCTGGAAGGATGAATGGACAAATGTATCAAGACATTCTTGATGATGGATGATGATATGAGGGTGGAGATTTTAGCAAGACCATGATCCCAAACACAGCCAATGAAAGTCTCAAATGGTTTCAGAGAAAGAAAATAAATCTGCGAGAATGCCCAAGCCGATTACCGGAGCTGAATCCAATAGAAAATGTAAGGAACTAAAGCTGAGAGTTCAGAGAAGGAGCTGGGACCTGCAGGATGTGAAGAGTGTGTGTGTATGGAAGAATGGGCCAAAATCCACCTGAGCAATGCAAGTGACTAGTGTCTCCATACAAAAAAAAGACGTCTGGAAGCCTCATCACCAACAAAGGTTTTTGTACAAAGTATGAAATATAAATTTCACTGTTAAATACATCTGAGCTTCTTGCTAATTTGGAAGTGGCAGTGCCCCCTTATGTCTTTGGCTCCTGTATATATTAGTTATAATATTAATATACAATGTTTCCCATATATGAAGAGTTTTCATACTTTGCTCCCGTGAACTCTGATATATTTTAGGTAAAAAGGAATATTTTTATAACATATTTTTGGAAAGCCAGTGGCTCCATCAAAGACTCGTAAACCTAAATCTTCAGGTTTGTTTCTTTTTGTGAGCGCAGAGTTGAGCCTTTTCTTGCTGATCAGAGATGCGAGGGCTTTCTGTGCTGTATTCTAAAAGCTCTTGTGAAGAAAGAATGCCGCTTCTCTGTGCGTGTAATGCTGTGCGATTGGAATTCTCCGGGACGCCGTTCTACAGGTGGAAGTGTCCTTCAGATGCATTTTTTCCTCTTGAACCCCCTTATCTTTGATGAACCTCTTTGCTTTCCACATTGCATTCTGTTTTACAGCCCAAGCTACAAATAAACCATTATTCTCGTACAATATTCTACATCTCCATCAAGAGGTTTATTTGACTTCATACCTTACACGACGTGTTTCTATGTTCTATATATTCTGTTATCTATACACTATGGGCATTTCTGACACATCCAGGAATAGAAAAACATGTCTGTATTTAACCCTCCACCTCTCACAGAGGAAATAAAGCACCTGAGCATGGTAGTGTCCGCTCATCACTAGTTACGAGTGCTGAGCACCCAAGCATGGTAGTGCCCGCTCGTTACTAGTTACCAGTACTGAGCACCCGAGCATGGTAGTGTCCGCTCATCACTAGTTACGAGTACCGAGCACCCGAGCATGGTAGTGCCCGCTCATCACTAGTTACGAGTACCGAGCACCTGAGCATGGCAGTGCCTGCTCACGACTAGTTACGAGAAAAAAATAAGCGTAGGCCTGAGCTCATGACTTACAGTACCAATGGATGGATTCAGGTGAGTATGAGGTTCGGGAGGTCCTGGCAGCTTTCAGCGCCGCAGCAAGTTCATAAGCGACCGGCAGTCACGAGGATAAATCTCCTCAAAAACTGATCAACAGACTGATGTATGCCAGCACTCGGCTGCGTGGCCTCTCTCTCACAGCAATCAGCAGGCTGTCTCTAGCAGTCCAGGGATCTCAGTCCAGTGCAGGGAAGGGCAGCCACCACACTTTCTAGGATATCTCTCTCGCTCTCTCGCTCTCTCGCTCTCTTGTCTCTCTCGCTCTCTCTCTCGCTCTCTGCCTCTCTCGCTCTCTGCCTCTGTCGCGCTCTGCCTCTGTCGCGCTCTGCCTCTGTCGCGCTCTGCCTCTGTCGCGCTCTGCCTCTGTCGCGCTCTGCCTCTGTCGCGCTCTGCCTCTGTCGCGCTCTGCCTCTGTCGCGCTCTGCCTCTGTCGCGCTCTGCCTCTGTCGCGCTCTGCCTCTGTCGCGCTCTGCCTCTGTCGCGCTCTGCCTCTGTCGCGCTCTGTCTCTGTCGCGCTCTGTCTCTGTCGCGCTCTGTCTCTGTCGCGCTCTGTCTCTGTCGCGCTCTGTCTCTGTCGCGCTCTGTCTCTGTCGCGCTCTGTCTCTGTCGCGCTCTGTCTCTGTCGCGCTCTGTCTCTGTCGCGCTCTGTCTCTGTCGCGCTCTGTCTCTGTCGCGCTCTGTCTCTGTCGCGCTCTGTCTCTGTCGCGCTCTGTCTCTGTCGCGCTCTGTCTCTGTCGCGCTCTGTCTCTGTCGCGCTCTGTCTCTGTCGCGCTCTGTCTCTGTCGCGCTCTGTCTCTGTCGCGCTCTGTCTCTGTCGCGCTCTGTCTCTGTCGCGCTCTGTCTCTGTCGCGCTCTGTCTCTGTCGCGCTCTGTCTCTGTCGCGCTCTGTCTCTGTCGCGCTCTGTCTCTGTCGCGCTCTGTCTCTGTCGCGCTCTGTCTCTGTCGCGCTCTGTCTCTGTCGCGCTCTGTCTCTGTCGCGCTCTGTCTCTGTCGCGCTCTGTCTCTGTCGCGCTCTGTCTCTGTCGCGCTCTGTCTCTGTCGCGCTCTGTCTCTGTCGCGCTCTGTCTCTGTCGCGCTCTGTCTCTGTCGCGCTCTGTCTCTGTCGCGCTCTGTCTCTGTCGCGCTCTGTCTCTGTCGCGCTCTGTCTCTGTCTCCTTCCCTTTGTCCTCTCTTGCTCTTCACCGAATCCTCCTCCCAGACTGCGCAGACACCCCTCTGGTGGAAGGGAGGAGACTCTGCAGCTGCGCAGACAACCCTCTGGTGGAAGGGAGGAGACTCTGCAGCTGCGCAGACACCCCTCTGGTGGAAGGGAGGAGACTCTGCAGCTGCGCAGACACCCCTCTGGTGGACGGGAGGAGACTCTGCAGCTGCGCAGACACCCCTCTGGTGGACGGGAGGAGACTCTGCAGCTGCGCAGACACCCCTCTGGTGGACGGGAGGAGGCTCTGCAGCTGCGCAGACACCCCTCTGGTGGACGGGAGGAGGCTCTGCAGCTGCGCAGACACCCCTCTGGTGGACGGGAGGAGGCTCTGCAGCTGCGCAGACACCCCTCTGGTGGACGGGAGGAGGCTCTGCAGCTGCGCAGACACCCCTCTGGTGGACGGGAGGAGGCTCTGCAGCTGCGCAGACACCCCTCTGGTGGACGGGAGGAGGCTCTGCAGCTGCGCAGACACCCCTCTGGTGGACGGGAGGAGGCTCTGCAGCTGCGCAGACACCCCTCTGGTGGACGGGAGGAGGCTCTGCAGCTGCGCAGACACCCCTCTGGTGGACGGGAGGAGGCTCTGCAGCTGCGCAGACACCCCTCTGGTGGACGGGAGGAGACTCTGCAGCTGCGCAGACACCCCTCTGGTGGACGGGAGGAGACTCTGCAGCTGCGCAGACACCCCTCTGGTGGACGGGAGGAGACTCTGCAGCTGCGCAGACACCCCTCTGGTGGACGGGAGGAGACTCTGCAGCTGCGCAGACACCCCTCTGGTGGACGGGAGGAGACTCTGCAGCTGCGCAGACACCCCTCTGGTGGACGGGAGGAGACTCTGCAGCTGCGCAGACACCCCTCTGGTGGACGGGAGGAGACTCTGCAGCTGCGCAGACACCCCTCTGGTGGACGGGAGGAGACTCTGCAGCTGCGCAGACACCCCTCTGGTGGACGGGAGGAGACTCTGCAGCTGCGCAGACACCCCTCTGGTGGACGGGAGGAGACTCTGCAGCTGCGCAGACACCCCTCTGGTGGACGGGAGGAGACTCTGCAGCTGCGCAGACACCCCTCTGGTGGACGGGAGGAGACACTACACCTAAAATATCAGCACTCTCACACCGCGCCCCGCTGTCCCAGCGTCTCGCCCGCAGTCGGTCATTCCCATTTGTTTCAGTCTCCGCAGTAATCTGAGGACACGGCTGCTTAAGACTCTTGTGTTGTCTTTAGACACTTTGTATCCTGCCAATACACACTTCAAAGTGGCGAATGTACACCGTGTTAGCAAACAATACAGTATTTGCTACATTTCTTTACTTTGGCCGTTCCCCAGATAATTGCAAATGTCATAATCAGATCCATGAACTCTGTGATCTCCGGTCATGAAATGCGACATTGCATCATATCACAATGCGGAAACTTTCTGCAGCACTAATAGTTTTTGTGTTTTATATTTAGTATTTTAAGCTGTTTGCAAAGTGAAGAGAAAACTGTACTGAACTAAAGGTGCCCATGCTCGTTATTTGGCCAATTTTGCTCCAAAGTCTATAGAGGTCTTACAAAATTTTACTACTTATTTAGAAAAAAGAAAAAAAAAAATTAAAAAAGTAAATTTATGTAACTTATCTAGTTCAGGTCTTAAGGAAGCGCTAATTTTCATCTACACTCTCAAGGCATGACATGACCTCTACCGATTTTGTATCCTGCACAGTAAGGGTTTCCGGTGGTGGCACGTATCCTGAGCCTTGTGTGGAGGGGGCTGGCTGACCGCTCATTTCACTAGCTAGCCACAGACCATTTTCGGAGTATACATTGGCTGTGACTGAGAACTAAGCTGGTTGACTAATCACTTTATTTCCGTCTTTCCCTAAAAATAAGACAGTAGGTTATATTTTGGCTACCAAAGGTATCCTGGGGCTTATTTTTTGGGATGTCTTTATATTTTGTATGGGTGTCAGTGATTGAGTCACCTGTTAAATAAACATGAATATTCACCCTTTCCCAGCCCATAATTCAGCCCAGCCTTCTGCACACATCATTAATTGGAACATGTTTTAATGGAATGGTAAATATTCATCCCCTTCCACCAACACTGTGAACGGAATCACAGATTTACTCAGACTGCCATATTACTGCTCATGGATCGCAGCACATTGCTCGCATTGGCTGGTGGCTCTTGACCCGAGTGTATGTGTGTATTTCTATGCAGTAGTCACGCTCAGGTGAGATGAGCCACCAGCTGGTATGATCATTGCCGTATTACTGTCCAAGGATTGCAGTGCAGTCTGCGTGAATCACAGATGCCGCACACCGGGGTGAGTAGTGGAAGGGAGTGAATATTCATTATTTCATTACCACAAGTTCCAATCAATAATGAAGGAAGAGCGGTGGGTGAGGAAGGGAGTGAATATTCATTTTTTAATTACCACAAGTTCCAATGAATGATGATTGCAGTGTGGTGGGCAGGGAAAGGGGTGAATATTTATTATTTCATAACCACAAGTTCCAATCAATGATGAAGGAAGAGCGGTGGGTGAGGAAGGGAGTGAATATTAATTTTTTTAATTACAAGTTCCAATCATTGATGATGGCAGAGTGCTGGGCAGGGAAGGGGGTGAATATTCATTCCCTTTACTAGCTGGCATGTGACTATATAAACTTCAGGGCTTACAGAATCACAACGGGGCAAGGTACCCCAATAAAAGTTACATATCCTGAAAGGGCTGTCCAAGCCCTATTTCAGGATGCTGTTAGTATGATGATCCGCAGCTAGGGCTTATTTTTGAAGAAGGGCTTATGTCATAAGCATGTTTCAAAAACGTTGAAAAATCCTGCTAGGTCTTATTTTCAGGGAAACACTGCCAGCTCCCTTTTATGTGTATACAATGGCTGTGACAGAGAAGGGGACTGGCTGACAGAACATTTTAATAGCCAACCCTCCCCTCTTCTCTGTGTATACATTGTGTATGATGGAGAACAAAGCTGACGAGCCATTTTTCTTTTTTTAAGCTCGCTCCCTTCTATATGTATACACTGGCTATGACTGAGAAGGGGGCTGGCTTGGCTATTAAAATAATGAAGTCAGCTGCCAACTTCACACACTACTCCAATGTTGTGCTGACTACAGATGGGAAGAGGACCTGCTGGGACACTTAAATCTTTAAAATTAATTTTCGCTATGTACGTGTATATCAATCATTCCCTGTTATCTGCCATTCAGCTCTGATTATGAAAGAGCGCTAAGGAGAAAAGGCACAAAATAGGGTCTTATCTGGTATAAAAGGAATAAGATAAAGGGGTACGTTCACCTTTTCAATTTGTGCGACGCGCAAGACATGCTCTCAATAATGGAGCAGCTGCTGTATATACAGGAGTGGACAGGAAAATGCAGAAAAAGGACAGAAGACAGGTGGCTCAGTGGTTAGCACTGCAGTCTTGTGGCTCAGTGGTTAGCACTGTAGTCTTGTGGTGGCTCAGTGGTTAGCACTGCAGTCTTGTGGTGGCTCAGTGGTTAGCACTGCAGTCTTGTGGTGGCTCAGTGGTTAGCACTGCAGTCTTGCAGCGCTGGGGTCCTGGGTTCAAATCCCACCAAGGACACCATCTGCAAGGAGTTTGTATGTTCTCCCCGTGTTTGCGTGGGTTTCCTCCGGGTTCTCCGGTTTCCTCCCACCCTCCAAAGACATACAGATCGGGACTCTAGATTGTGATCCCCAATGGGGATAGTATTGCTGATGTATGTAAAGCGCTGTGGAATTAAGTGCTATATAAATTAATACAATTATTATTTTTTATTATTATTAATAAGACGTGTTCACTCCGCGCTGCTGCTGAAGACTTTCCAATGGAAGATCCAAGAAACACCAGTGAAGTTAAGTGAGTTCTATTCAATGCATTTCAAAGCCTTATCGGATTCTTCTTCATGAAAAGAACCAAAGTCCTGTTTTCCTGATGAAGAAGCTTGCCATGACTTTGAAATGCATTGAGTAGAAAGTCTTCAGCAGCAGCACGGACTGAACACGTCCTCTGTCCGTTTTCTGCACTCAGCCCGATTAGTCGATGACTATGTTCATGAATACAAGGATACACTGGATTCAGAACGATCGCCGGCCTAGAATTACTACTTCTCTCCAGTTTGTAGACCCGCAATGATGTTTGCTTCCTAATGCTTGAATGTTTTTAGTGGCTCTGATGTTCCCTTATTTTATTTTTAATGGGTGTCCTTTATTTTTTTTCTACAGGTGCGTTTGGACCTGAGCATTGGGTAATGACCAGCATGGATTGTAAAGGCCTTCATCAGTCCCCCATAGACATTGTCGATTACACTGCCAATATCCGGGATGAGTTCCAGGAGCTTGTACTGGACGGATTCGAGAACGAGTCCTCGAACAAGACGTGGATGAAGAACACCGGAAAAACAGGTGACTCTTCTCAGACCGAACGCGCATTGAATAAATGATGGAAAATTGTGTAAATGTAGGAGCTCAAGTCAAGTTCTAACCTCTGTTTACTAAGGCCTCTTTCACATGTCCGTAACAACCACAAAGGTTTTTCACTGACATGTTAAAGGTGCGTTTGACCCTCCGTGTGCCATGATTTTGGCATATGTGTGTTCTCTGCGTGCTATCCCTGATAGCACACGGAGATCAGGAACTTTATACTCCCCTTTCCCCAACGCTAATGTCTCTGGTGCTGCAGTCACACGCGCTTCCGGGTCCATGGTGCAGTGAATATTCATGAGCATAATGAGTGGGACCTGAAGCAAGAGACAGCAGTGCTGTAGATGGCAGCACTGGAGACAGATGAGTATACAAAATCATTTTATTTCAGACACGTATTTTCTCCGGTACGTGTCACACGGATCACACCACTGTGTGACATCAGTGGTGCCGGAGAAAAACAGATGATACGAACACGCATGTGCCACACGGACACATGGTCATTTGATCTTCATGATTTTTGTAGATGTCCGTGATTTCAGTACTTATACAAAACAGTGATATCTGTACCGGAATCACTGACGTGTGAAAGGGGGACTAAGGAATCGCTACCAGAGGAAATCTTATTGTGCACGCTTGAGGACGACCGAAAGTAATTATTCTTAGAAAATAATTAATATCTTAAAGAAGGAAAAATCCTCGAAGCCTCCTCAGAAAATGTCTAAAATTACAAAGAGCTTCTACCAATTTTGTTGCAAAACTGTACTAAACCCTCCACAGCACCAGGTTGCCTGTTGCTAAATGTTAGTGAGGACATCTATATAGTTATGTACCTGATCCCATCCAACAACCATAGTGAAGAATATTCAGCGTAATATTTCACACTAAATTCAGGTTAATTATGCAACATGCGTACCGCAATCACTGACGTGTGAAAGGGGCCTAAGGAATTAATTGCTACCAGAGGAAATATTATTGTGCACACTTGAGGACGACCAATAGTAATTATTCTAAGAAAATAATATCTTAAAGTAAAAAGGAAAAATCTCTGAAGCCTCTAATCACAAAATGGTTAAAATTGCAAAGAGCTTCTGCCTCGTTTGTTGCAAAACTGTACTAAACCCTCCACAACACAGGTTACCTGTTGCTAAATGTTAGTGAGGACATCTACTGATCATAGTTGTGTACTGCACCCCATCCAACAACCATAGCGAAGAATTTTCAGCATAATATTTCACACTAAATTCAGGTTAATTATGCAACATACATACCGCAATCACTGATGTGTGAAAGGGGCCTAAAGAATCGCTACCAGAGGAAATATTATTGTGCACACTTGAGGACAACCTAAAGTAATTATTCTTCTATAATAATTAATATCTTAAAGTAAGAATGACAAATTTATGAAGTCTCCTCCTAAAATGGCTAAAACTGTAAAAAGCCTATTTTGTTGCAAAACTGTACTAAACCCTCCAACATAAGTAACCTGCTGCTAATTGGCAGAGAGGACATCTACTGGTCATAGTCGTGTACTGCACCCTATCCAACAAACATAGTGAATAATTTTCAGTATATTATTTCACACTAAATTCAAGTTAATTATGCTATGCAACGTACGTACCGCAATCACTGACGTGTGAAGGGTGCCTAAGGAATTGCTGCCAGAGGAAATATTATTGTGCACACTTGAGAATGACTGAAAGTAATTATTCTTCGAAAATAATTTAATATGTTAAAGTTAGAAGGAAAAATGTATGCAGTCTCCTCATAAAATGGCTAAAATTGTAAAAAGCCTATTTTGTTGCAAAACTGTACTAAACCCTCCACAACACAAGTAACCTGCTGCTAAATGTTAGTGCAGACATCTGCTGGTCATAGTTATTTACCTGATCCCATCCAACAACCACAGTGAAGAATTTTCAGCATATTTCACACTAAATTTAGGTTAATTATGCAGCATATGTACCGTAATCACTGACATGTGTAAGGGGCCTAAGGAATTGCTACCAGAGGAAATATTATTGTGCACACTTGAGGACGACCTAAAGTAATTATTCTTCGAAAATAATTTAATATCTTAAAGTTAAAAGGAATAATTTAAGAAGTCGCCTCGTAAAATAGCTAAAATTGTAAAAAGCCTATTTTGTTGCAAAACTGTACTAAACCCTCCACAACATAAGTAACCTGCTGCTAATTGGTAGTGAGGACATCTACTGGTCATAGTCGTGTATTGCACCCCATCCAACAAACATAGTGAAGAATTTTCAGCATAATATTTCACACTAAATTCAGGTTAATTATGCAATGCACTTTTGAAATACAATGTCACAGTAATGATGGGGAATTCAGAAGCCCAGTAGTGGGTATGAGTGACATTAACGTGGTTTAAGGTGATTAAAGTGGAGCGATGCGGAGAGGTTTATTGCTTCGCTACTCTCAGTCCATTTTCCCAGATTGCATTCTCATGCACCCTATTATTCACTTGCATCTGCCACATAAATCACAGTCTCCTATCTGTGAGTAATGGGATGCTGGGAGTTTTATTTAATATACAACTAAACAAAATGATCTGGATCGAAGCCACAGGGTCTATAAATTCTCTGAAACCACCAAATCCTGCGTTTAATATTCTGGCTTATTGGTTTGGCACCCGATCGTGGTCTCATTCCAAGGCCTCAGACTGGTGCGTCTGGTCGCGATGGTCTGGGCTCTGATTGAGTGATGGTTTATAGGGCGGATGTCACCGCGAGACGTGTGGCCGCGCAGATCTGTTCTGCTTGATGCAAAAGAGTTTTTATTAAAGGGGATTTCTGAGGACGATTTTACTATGAAAACAAGCGGCCTGGTAGTATAGGTCAGAGTACAACAAGAAAAATGATACCTGGCTTGTAGCAATCCGATGCACCAGCGATGAGAAATTGAGGTTTGAAGAGGCATGCAAATTAGTTTGGAGGCATGTCATTGCTCAGTTATTGACACGCCCCCAGTGCACTTCCTGACTAATTTGCATGTGGCTTCAAAGCTCGATTTCTCATCACTAGCAAATCCGATCCCAGCAAGTAAGGAAGCATTTTTCTTGGTAGTATCAAGACATCCCAAACCATCAGGACATGAAAGATTTGTGATCTTGGTCACTGCGGTGTCCCATGGGACTTCTTTCTCTCGGATCCTGGCGATCTGCTTTAATTTTCCCACTTTTTTGTTTTCCACCATCCACAGTTATCTCTTCCTGCTTCTTTTTGCACGGTGGATTATCCTAAAGCTGCAGCCTGCTATTGAGCCCTAAGGAACGTTTGTCACTAAGACCTTCCTGGAAGGAATTGTCTACCATTCTCAATCCCCACGTTTGCCGCCAATAAAACAATAATGCTTATACTCCGTACTCCTAATTAGTGATGAGCAGGCACTACCATGCTCAGTTGCTCAGTACTCGTAACCAGTGATGAGCGGGCACTACCATGCTCGGGTGCTCAGTACTGGTAACTAGTGATGAGCGGGCACTACCATGCTCAGGTGCTCGGTACTCGTAACTAGTGATGAGCGGGCACTACCATGCTCAGGTGCTCAGTACTCGTAACCAGTGATGAGCGGGCACTACCATGCTCGGGTGCTCAGTACTGGTAACTAGTGATGAGCGGGCACTACCATGCTCAGGTGCTTTGTACTCGTAACTAGTGATGAGCGGGCACTACCATGCTCAGTTGCTCAGTACTCGTAACCAGTGATGAGCGGGCACTACCATGCTCAGGTGCTCAGTACTCGTAACTAGTGATGAGCGGACACTACCATGCTAGGGTGCTCAGTACTGGTAACTAGTGATGAGCGGGCACTACCATGCTCAGTTGCTCTGTACTCGTAACTAGTAATGAGCGGGCACTACCATGCTCAGTTGCTCTGTACTCGTAACTAGTGATGAGCGGGCATTACCATGCTCAGGTGCTCAGTACTGGTAACTAGTGATGAGCGGACACTACCATGCTCGGGTGCTCAGTACTGGTAACTAGTGATGAGCGGGCACTACCATGCTCGGGTGCTCTGTACTCGTAACTAGTGATGAGCGGGCACTACCATGCTCAGGTGCTTTGTACTCGTAACTAGTGATGAGCGGGCACTACCATGCTCAGGTGCTTTGTACCCGTAACTAGTGATGAGCGGGCACTACCATGCTCAGGTGCTCGGTACTCGTAACTAGTGATGAGCGAGCACTACCATGCTCAGGTGCTCGGTACTCGTAACTAGTGATGAGCGCGCACTACCATGCTCAGGTGCTCGGTACTCGTAACTAGTGATGAGCGCGCACTACCATGCTAAGGTGCTCGGTACTGGTAACTAGTGATGAGCGGGCACTACCATGCTCAGTTGCTCAGTACTCGTAACCAGTGATGAGCGGGCACTACCATGCTCAGTTGCTCAGTACTCGTAACCAGTGATGAGCGGGCACTACCATGCTCAGGTGCTCAGTACTCGTAACTAGTGATGAGCGGACACTACCATGCTAGGGTGCTCAGTACTGGTAACTAGTGATGAGCGGGCACTACCATGCTCAGGTGCTCAGTACTGGTAACTAATGATGAGCGGGCACTACCATGCTCAGTTGCTCTGTACTCGTAACTAGTGATGAGCGGGCACTACCATGCTCAGTTGCTCTGTACTCGTAACTAGTGATGAGCGGGCACTACCATGCTCAGTTGCTCTGTACTCGTAACTAGTGATGAGCGGGCATTACCATGCTCAGGTGCTCTGTACTCGTAACTAGTGATAAGCGGGTACTACCATGCTCAGTTGCTCTGTACTCGTAACTAGTGATGAGCGGGCACTACCATGCTCAGGTGCTCTGTACTCGTAACTAGTGATGAGCGGGCATTACCATGCTCAGGTGCTCTGTACTCGTAACTAGTGATGAGCGGGTACTACCATGCTCGGGTTCTCTCTACTGGTAACTAGTGATGAGCAGGCACTACCATGCTCAGGTGCTCAGTACTGGTAACTAGTGATGAGCAGGCACTACCATGCTCAGGTGCTCAGTACTCGTAACTAGTGATGAGCGGGCACTACCATGCTCAGTTGCTCTGTACTCGTAACTAGTGATGAGCAGGCACTACCATGCTCAGGTGCTTTGTACTCGTAACTAGTGATGAGCGGGCACTACCATGCTCGGGTGCTCAGTACTGGTAACTAGTGATGAGTGGGCACTACCATGCTCGGGTACTCAGTACTGGTAACTAGTGATGAGCAGGCACTACCATGCTCAGGTGCTCAGTACTGGTAACTAGTGATGAGCGGGCACTACCATGCTCAGTTGCTCTGTACTCGTAACTAGTGATGAGCGGGCACTACCATGCTCAGGTGCTTTGTACTCGTAACTAGTGATGAGCGGGCACTACCATGCTCGGGTGCTCAGTACTGGTAACTAGTGATGAGTGGGCACTACCATGCTCGGGTACTCAGTACTGGTAACTAGTGATGAGCGGGCACTACCATGCTCAGGTGCTCAGTACTGGTAACTAGTGATGAGCGGGCACTACCATGCTCGGGTGCTCTGTACTGGTAACTAGTGATGAGCGGGCACTACCATGCTCAGTTGCTCTGTACTCGTAACTAGTGATGAGCGGGCACTACCATGCTCAGGTGCTTTGTACTCGTAACTAGTGATAAGCGGGTACTACCATGCTCGGGTGCTCAATACTCGTAACTAGTGATGAGCGAGCACTACCATGCTCGGGTGCTCAGTACTGGTAACTAGTGATGAGCGGGCACTACCATGCTCGGGTTCTCTGTACTGGTAACTAGTGATGAGCAGGCACTACCATGCTCAGGTACTCAGTACTCGTAACTAGTGATGAGCAGGCACTACCATGCTCAGGTGCTCAGTACTCGTAACTAGTGATGAGCGGGCACTACCATGCTCAGTTGCTCTGTACTCGTAACTAGTGATGAGCAGGCACTACCATGCTCAGGTGCTTTGTACTCGTAACTAGTGATGAGCGGGCACTACCATGCTCGGGTGCTCAGTACTGGTAACTAGTGATGAGTGGGCACTACCATGCTCGGGTACTCAGTACTGGTAACTAGTGATGAGCAGGCACTACCATGCTCAGGTGCTCAGTACTGGTAACTAGTGATGAGCGGGCACTACCATGCTCGGGTGCTCTGTACTGGTAACTAGTGATGAGCGGGCACTACCATGCTCAGTTGCTTTGTACTCGTAACTAGTGATAAGCGGGTACTACCATGCTCGGGTGCTCAATACTCGTAACTAGTGATGAGCGAGCACTACCATGCTCGGGTGCTCAGTACTGGTAACTAGTGATGAGCGGGCACTACCATGCTCCGGTGCTTTGTACTCGTAACTAGTGATGAGCGGGCACTACCATGCTCAGGTGCTCGGGACTCGTAACTAGTGATGAGCGGACACTACCATGCTCAAGTGCTTTGTACTGGTAACTAGTGATGAGCGGGCACTACCATGCTCGGGTGCTCAGTACTGGTAACTAGTGATGAGCGGGCACTACCATGCTCAGGTGCTTTGTACTCGTAACTAGTGATGAGCGGGCACTACCATGCTCAGGTGCTCGGTACTCGTAACTAGTGATGAGCGAGCACTACCATGCTCAGGTGCTCGGTACTCGTAACTAGTGATAAGCGGGCACTACCATGCTCAGGTGCTCGGTACTCGTAACTAGTGATGAGCGGGCACTACCATGCTCAGGTGCTCGGTACTCGTAACTAGTGATGAGCGGGCACTACCATGCTCAGGTGCTCGGTACTCGTAACTAGTGATGAGCGGGCACTACCATGCTCGGGTGCTCTGTACTGGTAACTAGTGATGAGCGCGCACTACCATGCTCAGGTGCTCTGTACTCGTAACTAGTGATGAGCGAGCACTACCATGCTCGGGTGCTTGGGACTCGTAACTAGTGATGAGCGGACACTACCATGCTCCGGTGCTTTGTACTCGTAACTAGTGATGAGCGGGCACTACCATGCTCAGGTGCTCGGGACTCGTAACTAGTGATGAGCGGACACTACCATGCTCAGGTGCTTTGTACTCGTAACTAGTGATGAGCGGGCACTACCATGCTCAGGTGCTTTGTACTCGTAACTAGTGATGAGCGGGCACTACCATGCTCAGGTGCTCGGTACTCGTAACTAGTGATGAGCGGGCACTACCATGCTCAGGTGCTCGGTACTCGTAACTAGTGATGAGCGGGCACTACCATGCTCAGGTGCTCGGTACTCGTAACTAGTGATGAGCGCGCACTACCATGCTCGGGTGCTCAATACTCGTAACTAGTGATGAGCGGGCACTACCATGCTCCGGTGCTTTGTACTCGTAACTAGTGATGAGCGGGCACTACCATGCTCAGGTGCTTTGTACTCGTAACTAGTGATAAGCGGGTACTACCATGCTCGGGTGCTCAATACTCGTAACTAGTGATGAGCGAGCACTACCATGCTCGGGTGCTCGGGACTCGTAACTAGTGATGAGCGGACACTACCATGCTCAGGTGCTTTGTACTCGTAACTAGTGATGAGCGGACACTACCATGCTCAGGTGCTCGGTACTCGTAACTAGTGATGAGCGAGCACTACCATGCTCAGGTGCTCGGTACTCGTAACTAGTGATAAGCGGGCACTACCATGCTCAGGTGCTCGGTACTCGTAACTAGTGATGAGCGGGCACTACCATGCTCAGTTGCTCTGTACTCGTAACTAGTGATGAGCGGGCACTACCATGCTCAGTTGCTCTGTACTCGTAACTAGTGATGAGCGGGCACTACCATGCTCGGGTGCTCTGTACTCGTAACTAGTGATAAGCGGGTACTACCATGCTCGGGTTCTCTGTACTGGTAACTAGTGATGAGCGGGCACTACCATGCTCAGGTGCTCAGTACTGGTAACTAGTGATGAGCGGGCACTACCATGCTCGGGTGCTCTGTACTGGTAACTAGTGATGAGCGGGCACTACCATGCTCAGTTGCTCTGTACTCGTAACTAGTGATGAGCGGGCACTACCATGCTCAGTTGCTCTGTACTCGTAACTAGTGATGAGCGGGCACTACCATGCTCAGTTGCTCTGTACTCGTAACTAGTGATGAGCGGGCACTACCATGCTCGGGTGCTCAATACTCGTAACTAGTGATGAGCGAGCACTACCATGCTCGGGTGCTCAGTACTGGTAACTAGTGATGAGCGGGCACTACCATGCTCCGGTGCTTTGTACTCGTAACTAGTGATGAGCGGGCACTACCATGCTCAGGTGCTCGGGACTCGTAACTAGTGATGAGCGGACACTACCATGCTCAGGTGCTTTGTACTCGTAACTAGTGATGAGCGGGCACTACCATGCTCAGGTGCTCGGTACTCGTAACTAGTGATGAGCGAGCACTACCATGCTCAGGTGCTCGGTACTCGCAACTAATGATAAGCGGGCACTACCATGCTCAGGTGCTCGGTACTCGTAACTAGTGATGAGCGGGCACTACCATGCTCAGGTGCTCGGTACTCGTAACTAGTGATGAGCGGGCACTACCATGGTCCGGTGCTTTGTACTCGTAACTAGTGATGAGCGGGCACTACCATGCTCGGGTGCTTTGTACTCGTAACTAGTGATGAGCGGGCACTACCATGCTCGGGTGCTTTGTACTCGTAACTAGTGATGAGCGGGCACTACCATGCTCAGGTGCTTTGTACTCGTAACTAGTGATGAGCGGACACTACCATGCTCAGGTGCTCAGTACTGGTAACTAGTGATGAGCGGGCACTACCATGCTCAGGTGCTTTGTACTCGTAACTAGTGATGAGCGGGCACTACCATGCTCAGTTGCTCAGTACTCGTAACCAGTGATGAGCGGGCACTACCATGCTCAGGTGCTCAGTACTCGTAACTAGTGATGAGCGGACACTACCATGCTAGGGTGCTCAGTACTGGTAACTAGTGATGAGCGGGCACTACCATGCTCAGTTGCTCTGTACTCGTAACTAGTGATGAGCGGGCACTACCATGCTCAGTTGCTCTGTACTCGTAACTAGTGATGAGCGGGCATTACCATGCTCAGGTGCTCGGTACTGGTAACTAGTGATGAGCGGACACTACCATGCTCAGGTGCTTTGTACTCGTAACTAGTGATGAGCGGGCACTACCATGCTCAGGTGCTTTGTACTCGTAACTAGTGATGAGCGGGCACTACCATGCTCAGGTGCTTTGTACCCGTAACTAGTGATGAGCGGGCACTACCATGCTCAGGTGCTCGGTACTCGTAACTAGTGATGAGCGAGCACTACCATGCTCAGGTGCTCGGTACTCGTAACTAGTGATGAGCGCGCACTACCATGCTCAGGTGCTCGGTACTCGTAACTAGTGATGAGCGCGCACTACCATGCTCAGGTGCTCGGTACTGGTAACTAGTGATGAGCGGGCACTACCATGCTCAGTTGCTCAGTACTCGTAACCAGTGATGAGCGGGCACTACCATGCTCGGGTGCTCAATACTCGTAACTAGTGATGAGCGAGCACTACCATGCTCGGGTGCTTGGGACTCGTAACTAGTGATGAGCGGACACTACCATGCTCCAGTGCTTTTTACTCGTAACTAGTGATGAGCGGGCATTACCATGCTCAGGTGCTCTGTACTCGTAACTAGTGATAAGCGGGTACTACCATGCTCAGTTGCTCTGTACTCGTAACTAGTGATGAGCGGGCACTACCATGCTCAGGTGCTCTGTACTCGTAACTAGTGATGAGCGGGCATTACCATGCTCAGGTGCTCTGTACTCGTAACTAGTGATAAGCGGGTACTACCATGCTCGGGTTCTCTGTACTGGTAACTAGTGATGAGCAGGCACTACCATGCTCAGGTGCTCAGTACTCGTAACTAGTGATGAGCGGGCACTACCATGCTCAGTTGCTCTGTACTCGTAACTAGTGATGAGCAGGCACTACCATGCTCAGGTGCTTTGTACTCGTAACTAGTGATGAGCGGGCACTACCATGCTCGGGTGCTCAGTACTGGTAACTAGTGATGAGTGGGCACTACCATGCTCGGGTACTCAGTACTGGTAACTAGTGATGAGCAGGCACTACCATGCTCAGGTGCTCAGTACTGGTAACTAGTGATGAGCGGGCACTACCATGCTCAGTTGCTCTGTACTCGTAACTAGTGATGAGCGGGCACTACCATGCTCAGGTGCTTTGTACTCGTAACTAGTGATGAGCGGGCACTACCATGCTCGGGTGCTCAGTACTGGTAACTAGTGATGAGTGGGCACTACCATGCTCGGGTACTCAGTACTGGTAACTAGTGATGAGCGGGCACTACCATGCTCAGGTGCTCAGTACTGGTAACTAGTGATGAGCGGGCACTACCATGCTCAGGTGCTTTGTACTCGTAACTAGTGATAAGCGGGTACTACCATGCTCGGGTGCTCAATACTCGTAACTAGTGATGAGCGAGCACTACCATGCTCGGGTGCTCAGTACTGGTAACTAGTGATGAGCGGGCACTACCATGCTCGGGTTCTCTGTACTGGTAACTAGTGATGAGCAGGCACTACCATGCTCAGGTACTCAGTACTCGTAACTAGTGATGAGCAGGCACTACCATGCTCAGGTGCTCAGTACTCGTAACTAGTGATGAGCGGGCACTACCATGCTCAGTTGCTCTGTACTCGTAACTAGTGATGAGCAGGCACTACCATGCTCAGGTGCTTTGTACTCGTAACTAGTGATGAGCGGGCACTACCATGCTCGGGTGCTCAGTACTGGTAACTAGTGATGAGTGGGCACTACCATGCTCGGGTACTCAGTACTGGTAACTAGTGATGAGCAGGCACTACCATGCTCAGGTGCTCAGTACTGGTAACTAGTGATGAGCGGGCACTACCATGCTCGGGTGCTCTGTACTGGTAACTAGTGATGAGCGGGCACTACCATGCTCAGTTGCTTTGTACTCGTAACTAGTGATAAGCGGGTACTACCATGCTCGGGTGCTCAATACTCGTAACTAGTGATGAGCGAGCACTACCATGCTCGGGTGCTCAGTACTGGTAACTAGTGATGAGCGGGCACTACCATGCTCTGGTGCTTTGTACTCGTAACTAGTGATGAGCGGGCACTACCATGCTCAGGTGCTCGGGACTCGTAACTAGTGATGAGCGGACACTACCATGCTCAGGTGCTTTGTACTCGTAACTAGTGATGAGCAGGCACTACCATGCTCAGGTGCTCGGTACTCGTAACTAGTGATGAGCGAGCACTACCATGCTCAGGTGCTCGGTACTCGTAACTAGTGATAAGCGGGCACTACCATGCTCAGGTGCTCGGTACTCGTAACTAGTGATGAGCGGGCACTACCATGCTCAGGTGCTCGGTACTCGTAACTAGTGATGAGCGGGCACTACCATGCTCAGGTGCTCGGTACTCGTAACTAGTGATGAGCGGGCACTACCATGCTCGGGTGCTCTGTACTGGTAACTAGTGATGAGCGCGCACTACCATGCTCGGGTGCTCAATACTCGTAACTAGTGATGAGCGAGCACTACCATGCTCGGGTGCTTGGGACTCGTAACTAGTGATGAGCGGACACTACCATGCTCAGGTGCTTTGTACTCGTAACTAGTGATGAGCGGGCACTACCATGCTCAGGTGCTTTGTACTCGTAACTAGTGATGAGCGGGCACTACCATGCTCAGGTGCTCGGTACTCGTAACTAGTGATGAGCGGGCACTACCATGCTCAGGTGCTCGGTACTCGTAACTAGTGATGAGCGGGCACTACCATGCTCAGGTGCTCGGTACTCGTAACTAGTGATGAGCGCGCACTACCATGCTCGGGTGCTCAATACTCGTAACTAGTGATGAGCGAGCACTACCATGCTCGGGTGCTTGGGACTCATAACTAGTGATGAGCGGACACTACCATGCTCCAGTGCTTTTTACTCGTAACTAGTGATGAGCGGGCACTACCATGCTCAGGTGCTTTGTACTCGTAACTAGTGATAAGCGGGTACTACCATGCTCTGGTGCTCAATACTCGTAACTAGTGATGAGCGGACACTACCATGCTCAGGTGCTTTGTACTCGTATCTAGTGATGAGCGGACACTACCATGCTCAGGTGCTCGTTACTCGTAACTAGTGATGAGCGAGCACTACCATGCTCAGGTGCTCGGTACTCGTAACTAGTGATAAGCGGGCACTACCATGCTCAGGTGCTCGGTACTCGTAACTAGTGATGAGCGGGCACTACCATGCTCAGTTGCTCAGAACTCGTAACCAGTGATGAGCGGACACTACCATGCTCAGTTGCTCAGTACTCGTAACCAGTGATGAGCGGGCACTACCATGCTCAGGTGCTCAGTACTCGTAACCAGTCATGAGCGGGCACTACCATGCTCAGGTGCTCAGTACTCGTAACTAGTGATGAGCGGACACTACCATGCTAGGGTGCTCAATACTGGTAACTAGTGATGAGCGGGCACTACCATGCTCAGTTGCTCTGTACTCGTAACTAGTGATGAGCGGGCACTACCATGCTCAGTTGCTCTGTACTCGTAACTAGTGATGAGCGGGCACTACCATGCTCAGTTGCTCTGTACTCGTAACTAGTGATGAGCGGGCACTACCATGCTCGGGTGCTCTGTACTGGTAACTAGTGATGAGCGGGCACTACCATGCTCAGGTGCTCAGTACTGGTAACTAGTGATGAGCGGGCACTACCATGCTCGGGTGCTCTGTACTGGTAACTAGTGATGAGCGGGCACTACCATGCTCAGTTGCTCTGTACTCGTAACTAGTGATGAGCGGGCACTACCATGCTCAGTTGCTCTGTACTCGTAACTAGTGATGAGCGGGCACTACCATGCTCGGGTGCTCAATACTCGTAACTAGTGATGAGCGAGCACTACCATGCTCGGGTGCTCAGTACTGGTAACTAGTGATGAGCGGGCACTACCATGCTCCGGTGCTCAGTACTGGTAACTAGTGATGAGCGGGCACTACCATGCTCAGGTGCTTTGTACTCATAACTAGTGATGAGCGGGCACTACCATGCTCAGGTGCTCGGTACTCGTAACTAGTGATGAGCGAGCACTACCATGCTCAGGTGCTCGGTACTCGTAACTAATGATAAGCGGGCACTACCATGCTCAGGTGCTCGGTACTCGTAACTAGTGATGAGCGGGCACTACCATGCTCAGGTGCTCGGTACTCGTAACTAGTGATGAGCGGGCACTACCATGCTCCGGTGCTTTGTACTCGTAACTAGTGATAAGCGGGCACTACCATGGTCCGGTGCTTTGTACTCGTAACTAGTGATGAGCGGGCACTACCATGCTCGGGTGCTTTGTACTCGTAACTAGTGATGAGCGGGCACTACCATGCTCAGGTGCTTTGTACTCGTAACTAGTGATGAGCGGACACTACCATGCTCAGGTGCTCAGTACTGGTAACTAGTGATGAGCGGGCACTACCATGCTCTGGTGCTCTGTACTGGTAACTAGTGATGAGCGCGCACTACCATGCTCGGGTGCTCAATACTCGTAACTAGTGATGAGCGAGCACTACCATGCTCGGGTGCTTGGGACTCGTAACTAGTGATGAGCGGACACTACCATGCTCCGGTGCTTTGTACTCGTAACTAGTGATGAGCGGGCACTACCATGCTCGGGTGCTTTGTACTCGTAACTAGTGATGAGCGGGCACTACCATGCTCAGGTGCTTTGTACTCGTAACTAGTGATGAGCGGACACTACCATGCTCCGGTGCTTTGTACTCGTAACTAGTGATGAGCGGGCACTACCATGCTCAGGTGCTCGGGACTCGTAACTAGTGATGAGCGGACACTACCATGCTCAGGTGCTTTGTACTCGTAACTAGTGATGAGCGGGCACTACCATACTCAGGTGCTCGGTACTCGTAACTAGTGATGAGCGAGCACTACCATGCTCAGGTGCTCGGTACTCGTAACTAGTGATAAGCGGGCACTACCATGCTCAGGTGCTCGGTACTCGTAACCAGTGATGAGCGGGCATTACCATGCTCAGTTGCTCAGTACTCGTAACCAGTGATGAGCGGGCACTACCATGCTCAGTTGCTCAGTACTCGTAACCAGTGATGAGCGGGCACTACCATGCTCAGTTGCTCAGTACTCGTAACTAGTGATGAGCGGGCACTACCATGCTCAGTTGCTCTGTACTCGTAACTAGTGATGAGCGGGCACTACCATGCTCAGTTGCTCTGTACTCGTAACTAGTGATGAGCGGGCACTACCATG
>NC_134360.1:21331976-21379476 GCF_048569485.1 Anomaloglossus baeobatrachus
CCTTGATATTAGACCACTGATGATCTAGTGTTCATCTACATTGATGAGCGGGCACTGCCATTCTCAATTGCTCTGTACTCCTCACTAGTGAAGAGCGGGCACTACCATGCTCGGGTGCTCAGTACTGGTAACTAGTGATGAGCGGGCACTACCATGCTCGGGTGCTCAGTACTGGTAACTAGTGATGAGCGGGCACTACCATGCTCGGGTGCTCAGTACTGGTAACTAGTGATGTGCGAGCACTACCATGCTCAGGTGCTCTGTACTGGTAACTAGTGATGAGCGGGCACTACCATGCTCGGGTGCTCAGTACTCGTAACTAGTGATGAGCGGGCACTACCATGCTCGGGTGCTCTGTACTGGTAACTAGTGATGAGCGAGCACTACCATGCTCGGGTGCTCAGTACTCGTAACAAGCGATGTAATGTAATGTTAAGTCAAGCATTTTTATGTGGGAAATCTTCCTGAAATATGATCTTGTTCCCTGTTGACTGCCATTATACTCAGGTACTTGAGTCGCACACATCCAATCATCCAACTGCTCGTTACGAGTATCAAGCACCCGATCATGGTAGTGCCCGCTCATCACTAGTTACGAGTACAGAGCACCTGAGCATGGTAGTGCCCGCTCATCACTAGTTACGAGTACAGAGCACCTGAGCATGGTAGTGCCCGCTCATCACTAGTTACCAGTACTGAGCACCCGAGCATGGTAGTGCCCGCTCATCACTAGTTACCAGTACTGAGCACCTGAGCATGGTAGTGCCCGCTCATCACTAGTTACCAGTACTGAGCACCTGAGCATGGTAGTGCCCGCTCATCACTAGTTACCAGTACTGAACACCCGAGCATGGTAGTGCCCGCTCATCACTAGTTACGAGTACAGAGCACCTGAGCATGGTAGTGCTCGCTCATCACTAGTTACGAGTACAGAGCACCTGAGCATGGTAGTGCCCGCTCATCACTAATTACGAGTACTGAGCACCTGAGCATGGTAGTGCCCGCTCATCACTAATTACGAGTACTGAGCACCTGAGCATGGTAGTGCCCGTTCATCACTAGTTACGAGTACTGAGCACCTGAGCATGGTAGTGCCTGCTCATCACTAGTTACGAGTACTGAGCACCTGAGCATGGTAGTGCCCGCTCATCACTAGTTACGAGTACTGAGCACCCAAGCATGGTAGTGCCCGCTCATCACTAGTTACGAGTACTGAGCACCCGAGCATGGTAGTGCCCGCTCATCACTAGTTACGAGTACTGAGCACCTGAGCATGGTAGTGCCCGCTCATCACTAGTTACCAGTACTGAGCACCTGAGCATGGTAGTGCCCGTTCATCACTAGTTACGAGTACTGAGCACCTGAGCATGGTAGCGCCCGCTCATCACTAGTTACGAGTACTGAGCACCTGAGTATGGTAGTGCCCGCTCATCACTAGTTACCAGTACTGAGCACCTGAGCATGGTAGAGCCCGTTCATCACTAGTTACGAGTACTGAGCACCCGAGCATGGTAGAGCCCGTTCATCACTAGTTACGAGTACTGAGCACCTGAGCATGGTAGTGCCCGCTCATCACTAGTTACGAGTACCGAGCACCTGAGCATGGTAATGCCCGCTCATCACTAGTTACCAGTACAGAGCATCCGAGCATGGTAGTGCACGCTCATCACTAGTTACGAGTACGGTAGTGCCCGCTCTTCACTAGTTACCAGTACTGAGCACCCGAGCATGGTAGTGCCCGCTCATCACTAGTTACCAGTACTGAGCACCCGAGCATGGTAGTGCCCGCTCATCACTAGTTACCAGTACTGAGCACCCGAGCATGGTAGTGCCCACTCATCACTAGTTACGAGTACAGAGCACCCGAGCATGGTAGTGCCCGCTCATCACTAGATACCAGTACTGAGCACCCGAGCATGGTAGTGCCCGCTCATCACTAGTTACCAGTACTGAGCACCCGAGCATGGTAGTGCTCATTCATCACTAGTTACCAGTACTGAGCACCCGAGCATGGTAGTGCCCGCTCATCACTAGTTACCAGTACAGAGCATCCGAGCATGGTAGTGCCCGCTCATCACTAGTTACCAGTACAGAGCATTCGAGCATGGTAGTGCACGCTCATCACTTTTTAAAGTCTATTACAGTTAAAAGCTGAAATCTTCCAAATTTTCTTACTGGCTTAAAGAGGACCAACCACCAGGATTTTCATATATGAACTAAAGCCGGTGCTATACCGGCGCTATCAGGCTGATTGTATACATACCTTTAGTTATGAGATCGGATGTATACTTCCTGAAATACAGGCAAGTATATGTTGTGAAATGCACTGTTACTTGATTGATATGTGCTACAGAATATTTAATAGGTGGTTTGGGTTTCGCTAGTTATTCCCACCCCTGTCTGTCCTTCCTCCTTTTTTCTCTGTTATGATGTGGAGGAAGGACAGGCAGCAGACAAGGGCGAGAATAACTAGTAAAACCCGCCACACCTATTTGATATTCTGCAGCACCTATCAATCAAATAACAGTGCATTTCACAAACTTTACTTGCCTGTATTTCAGAAACTATACATCCGATCTCACAACTAAAGGTATGTATAGAATCAGCATGATAGTGCCAGTATAGCACTGGCTTTAGTTTATATATGAAAATCCTGGTGGTGGATCCTCTTTAAAGATCTGCACAGAGCTTATTTTACAGTAATTTGATGTGTGAAAGTACAAGCTTAGTTCTCAGGAGGGAGGAAATTCATCCATTTGACTCCTTTTTAAGACCATAAATCTAAAACACTGATCTGGTTGTCAAATTAGGGAACCGTAACAGACCCATAGTTTAACCCTTTGATCCTGGGGTAAGGGGGAGTCTCGGCAGTTTGCCTCTTTCCTTGCCTTCCTTTTTCCAATCCATATTGAGGAGAAGTTAGATCTATAAATTAGTCAATGAATTTGTTTGGAAAGTTGCGATTTTTTTTGGGGGTTTTTTTTTTTACACAATTTTAAAGAAACCTTTCCGAATCTTCCATGAAGCGTTGGTGGAAATGATTCTACAGCTCCAGTTTCCTGAACAGATTTAGATGGAAGGAAATATTGTGGAGAAATATTAAAAATGCAATTTTAAGTGAGACTTGAGTTCATTAAAAAAAAATTAAAAATTTTAGATCCTGGCAGATTCCAATTTTTGGGGGGCCGATTTGCACAATCCCTAGCAAATTCTTTTGAAAATTGATAAGGGGTTAAAATTGATAAAATACATTATACTGACTTGGACAGTTAAAGGATTAGGACGTGTGTCCCCGCTGCAGCTTTTTGGATATTTTTTTTACAGTATTTCATGTTTTTCCACCTTCTCCTTCCAGCTTTTAAGACCAGTGATTGACCTAAATCAATACTTTTTGGGCAACACCGGTCTCTCCGTCCAACACAACAATGGCCATAGTGCCGGAATAACCCTATGGACAATAGAGTATAATGTATTTGACTATTTAACCCCGTCCGTCACCTTTTTTTATTTCAATATTCTTTAATATTCCGGAGAGACTTTAAAGTAACATGAAATGACTTTTCACTGTAATTGAGGAATTTTTCAATCTTGACCAAATTTGCCGAAAGAATGAAACTAATCTACCCAAATCTAATTTCGGGAGGTTCTCTCTTCTAGATATAATATCATAAGGTTTGGGATTGTTGGATTGTCAGATGTTAAATGATTTGGAATTTCACTATTTTATGGAAAACTTAACTGTAAAAAATTGATTCCGATTTTTAGCTTTTTCCAAGGCGGTATCTCACCGAGCTAAACAAGAAGCCAAATATAGCGGATCTTGTAATTATGGGGGAGCCGCTGATTGGGAAGGAGGAAAGCGCAAAAATTACATTTATGGATGATCGTTTTAAAGAGCTCGGTGCTGAACCTACAATGAATATTAAAGCAAATCTGACTGCGGGGTTATTGTCCCCTATTGATCTGTTATAAAATATATTTAAGGTCTGGATGTAATAAATGTAAAGTTATTTGTTAGGAGCGCAACCTGCATGTAAATTATATTTATGGAGAGGAATATTTTCATCAGGTTCAATTTTTTTTTCCTTCTTTCTTATTCCATGATCATCTGTTGGCAAATACATAAAGTATTAGGTCCTGCAATAATTCCACATTAGGATGCAAGATTAAACTGATAATTTGCAGGGAGGTTATATGCACAACCTACAGGTAATAGCGCTGAATGCAGAGAATTTTTCTACAGCGCCCTATAGATTTTATAGGGTTTAAAGGTCATCTGATAGCAAAAAAAAAAAGTTTGCTCTGTCTTATTCAATCTGACCTGCGCTCACTCTCATTTGCGCTCACTTATTCTGTGTGGCTGTGGCTCGCTTATTCTGTGTGGCTGTGGCTCGCTTATTTTGTGTGCCTGTGGCTTGCTTATTTTGGTGGCTGTGGCTCGCTTATTTTGTGTGGTTGTGGCTCGCTTATTTTGTGTGGCTGTGGCTCACTTATTCTGTGTGGCTCTGGCTCGCTTATTCTGTGTGGCTCTGGCTCGCTTATTCTGTGTGGCTCTGGCTCGCTTATTCTGTGTGGCTCTGGCTCGCTTATTTTGTGTGCCTGTGGCTTGCTTATTTTGGTGGCTGTGGCTCGCTTATTTTGTGTGGTTGTGGCTCGCTTCTTCTGTGTGGCTCTGGCTCGATTATTTTGTGTGGCTCTGGCTCGCTTATTCTGTGTAGCTCTGGCTCGCTTATTCTGTGTGGCTCTGGCTCGCTTATTCTGTGTGGCTCTGGCTCGCTTATTGTCAATTTTAATTCTTTGATGGCTCTAGATTACTCTGTGTCTCTCTGAAGCTTTTGCTTTGTGTTTCTTGCTCTCTCATTCACTCTCACTCACTCTCATTTGTGCTTGATTACTCTGCTCACCTCGCTGACTGTGCCCTGCTCGCTTACACTCTTAATTTTAATTCTTTGAAGACTCTAGCTTACTCTTATCTTTCATTCTGAAGCTTTCTCTCTCATTCACTCTGACTTGCAATCACTCTGTCTGGCTCGCTTACTCTTTGTCTCTACCTGAGGCTTGCTCTCTGTGTTGTGAGCTCTGTCTCACTCTGACTTGCACTCATTTGCGCTCTTACTCTTGCTCTGTCTGCCTCGGGCTCTCTTGCTCTGTCTGCCTCGGGCTCTCTTGCTCTGTCTGCCTCGGGCTCTATTGCTCTGTCTGCCTCGGGCTCTCTTGCTCGGTCCGCCTCGGGCTCTCTTGCTCGGTCCGCCTCGGGCTCTCTTGCTCGGTCCGCCTCGGGCTCGCTTGCCCGGTCCGCCTCGGGCTCGCTTGCCCGGTCCGCCTCGGGCTCGCTTGCCCGGTCCGCCTCGGGCTGGCTTGCCCGGTCCGCCTCGGGCTGGCTTGCCCGGTCCGCCTCGGGCTCGCTTGCCCGGTCCGCCTCGGGCTCGCTTGCCCGGTCCGCCTCGGGCTCGCTTGCCCGGTCCGCCTCGGGCTCGCTTGCCCGGTCCGCCTCGGGCTGGCTTGCCCGGTCCGCCTCGGGCTGGCTTGCCCGGTCCGCCTCGGGCTGGCTTGCCCGGTCCGCCTCGGGCTGGCTTGCCCGGTCCGCCTCGGGCTCTCTTGCCCGGTCCGCTTCGGGCTCGCTTGCCCGGTCCGCAGGGATTGTAGATTGACCTTTTTGTTTTGAAACAAGTTTTGCTCAGTGATGATTGTGAGAACAATCACAGGATTCAAAGCGAAATATCAGAATATTATTGATCGGCTGATCAGTGAGCGTCCGTCCTGGGATGCTCTGCAGTGTCTCGCTCCACCATTGATCAAGAAAGTGTTTTATACCTATAGCTCAGATACATGGCTGTCTTCTATTAACCTGATGTTGGTAAGAATAAAAACTGCGTGGGGCGCATAGAGCTTATTATGCATTTCAATACATCAGTCATACAAAGCAGAGGCTTTAAAAGCGTCAATCACAGACGACGGCGAAGTAGAGAAGCTTCTACAGCTTTCACTTATCCTACTCCTCCACCTGCTCTTCTTTTTTTTTTCCATACATTTTTTTCTTTTTTTGTCTTCTCCTGTCTGTCCAACATGTGATTTTGCTTCCATCATACTTCATCCACGCACATCACAATAGCTGTCTTATATTGGTCGATAAACTCTTATTGTTCACTTTGGAGAGACACTTTAAACTTGAAGGATGTTTTCTAGTCTGCAGGCTTTTTTGCAAGTCTCGTAGACCTCTTCCAGGTAGTATGGGGTTACATTTTTTTCCTTTTTTTTTTTATCTCCTCTATTTTCAGCTCCGGTTCCAATTTCTCCATTGTTTGAAACACTCTTTTTGTTCTACTGCAGATAGAACGGAGGGGAGAGGCTCCTGCTGCAGCTAGACACTGGAGAGTTGGATGGAGGAGGCTCATGTGTAAGCACATGGGAAAAAAGAAATGCACAGAAAAATGAGAAAAAAAAAGTCTCATTCTCTTGTTTTTAGATTTATCCAATAGAGAGGAACAGATTAAGTTTCATAGTTTTTTTTGTTTGTTTTACTTTATTTTTTGTTTATTTACTAAACATAAAGATTTTTTTTTTTTCTTTCCTGGTACCATTAATGGTTGTTCTTGAGAGTCTCAAGCTAACTGCTTTTACAAAAAGTCATTAAAGAAATTTGTCCAAGATTTTCAAACGTTTCCCAACAGAAGGTGTTTAAAGTGCACCAACCACCAGGATTTTCCTATATAACCTAAAGCCAGTGCTATACTGGCACTATCATGCTGATTCTATACATGCCTGTAGTGGTCAGCTCGGATGTATAGGTTTTGAAACACAAGCAAGTAAAGTTTGTCAAATGAGCAGCTTCTTGAATGACAGCAGCTGACAATCAAGGGTTTTCATAATTATCCCCTTCCTCCTGTTATTTATGCTAATTCTATTGTAGAATTGATTTACTAAGTGACTAGAAGGACCTGTGCTGATGTCATACCCATGTGACCAGAAGGGACGAGACCTCAGCCAACATAGCTGATACCAGGAAGCAACATTAGTTTTCTGTTGGCTGAGGCCCCGCCCCTTCTGGTCACATGGGTACAACATCAGCACAGGTCCTTCTAGTCACAAAGTAAATTGATTCTATAATATACTTACCATAAATAACAGAAGGAGGGGATAACTAAGAATATCCACCCCAGCTATCAGCTTCTGCCATTCAAGAAGCTGCTCATTTTATGAACTTTACTTGCTTGTGTTTCAAAATCTATACATCCGAGCTGACCACTAAAGGTCTGTATAGAATCAGCCTGATAGTGCCAGTATAGCACTGTATGTATAGAATCAGCCTGATAGTGCCAGTATAGCACTGTATGTATAGAATCAGCCTGATAGTGCCAGTATAGCCCTGTATGTAGAGAATCAGCCTGGTAGTGCCAGTATAGCCCTGTATGTATAGAATAGCCTGATAGCGCCAGTATAGCACTGTATGTATAGAGTCAGCCTGGTAGCGCCAGTATAGCCCTGTATGTATAGAATCAGCCTGATAGTGCCAGTATAGTACTGTATGTATAGAATCAGCCTGATAGTGCCAGTATAGCACTGTATGTATAGAATCAGCCTGATAGTGCCAGTATAGCCCTGTATGTAGAGAATCAGCCTGGTAGTGCCAGTATAGCACTGTATGTATAGAATAGCCTGATAGCGCCAGTATAGCACTGTATGTATAGAATCAGCCTGATAGTGCCACTATAGCACTGTATGTATAGACTCAGCCTGATAGTGCCAGTATAGCACTGAATGTATAGAATCAGCCTGATAGTGCCAGTATAGCACTGTATGTATAGAATCAGCCTGATAGTGCCAGTATAGCCCTGTATGTAGAGAATCAGCCTGGTAGTGCCAGTATAGCCCTGTATGTATAGAATAGCCTGATAGCGCCAGTATAGCACTGTATGTATAGAATCAGCCTGATAGCGCCAGTATAGCACTGTATGTATAGAGTCAGCCTGGTAGCGCCAGTATAGCCCTGTATGTATAGAATCAGCCTGATAGTGCCAGTATAGTACTGTATGTATAGAATCAGCCTGATAGTGCCAGTATAGCACTGTATGTATAGAATCAGCCTGATAGTGCCAGTATAGCACTGTATGTATAGAATCAGCCTGATAGTGCCACTATAGCACTGTATGTATAGAATCAGCCTGATAGTGCCAGTATAGCACTGTATGTATAGAATCAGCCCGATAGTGCCAGTATAGCCCTGTATGTAGAGAATCAGCCTGATAGTGCCAGTATAGCACTGTATGTATAGAATCAGCCTGTTAGCGCCAGTATAGCACTGTATGTATAGAATCAGCCTGATAGTGCCACTATAGCACTGTATGTATAGAATCAGCCTGATAGTGCCAGTATAGCACTGTATGTATAGAATCAGCCCGATAGTGCCAGTATAGCCCTGTATGTAGAGAATCAGCCTGATAGTGCCAGTATAGCACTGTATGTATAGAATCAGCCTGTTAGCGCCAGTATAGCACTGTATGTATAGAATCAACCTGATAGTGCCAGTATAGTACTGTATGTATAGAATCAGCCTGATAGTGCCAGTATAGCACTGTATGTATAGAATCAGCCTGATAGTGCCAGTATAGCACTGTATGTATAGAATCAGCCTGATAGTGCCACTATAGCACTGTATGTATAGAATCAGCCTGATAGTGCCAGTATAGCACTGTATGTATAGAATCAGCCCGATAGTGCCAGTATAGCCCTGTATGTAGAGAATCAGCCTGATAGTGCCAGTATAGCACTGTATGTATAGAATCAGCCTGTTAGCGCCAGTATAGCACTGTATGTATAGAATCAACCTGATAGTGCCAGTATAGCACTGTATGTATAGAATCAGCCTGATAGTGCCAGTATAGCACTGTATGTATAGAATCAACCTGATAGTGCCACTATAGCACTGTATGTATAGACTCAGCCTGATAGTGCCAGTATAGCACTGAATGTATAGAATCAGCCTGATAGTGCCAGTATAGCACTGTATGTATAGAATCAGCCTGATAGTGCCAGTATAGCACTGTATGTATAGAATCAGCCTGATAGTGCCTGTATAGCACTGTATGTATAGAATCAGCCTGATAGTGCCAGTATAGCACTGTATGTATAGAATCAGCCTGATAGTGCCACTATAGCACTGTATGTATAGACTCAGCCTGATAGTGCCAGTATAGCACTGTATGTATAGAATCAGCCTGATAGTGCCACTATAGCACTGTATGTATAGACTCAGCCTGATAGTGCCAGTATAGCACTGTATGTATAGACTCAGCCTGATAGTGCCAGTATAGCACTGTATGTATAGACTCAGCCTGATAGTGCCAGTATAGCACTGCATATATAGAATCAGCCTGATAGTGCCTATATAGGAAAATCCTGGTGATTGATGCGCTTTAACCTCTAACAAACCACTACTCCCAGTTACATCCTCAGCTGCTATGTAATTCCTAAAGGCCCATATATCATTCACGTGACCGTAGTAGAAAGTCACTGACCTCCGCTACAAGCTTCACAGCTGAGGCCGCTGATTGATTGACTCCATTTAGAGTTGTGGGGAATCGAAGAATAACCATGGTGGATTTTTTTACGTTTTGTAATGATTCCGATGGTTGGTCAACTTTTTGAACATCTCAAAACTCCTCTTCTAATTAGACTGTAGAGTCCTTACGTGAACACGTAATTATAGCCTCTGTTATTCTACACACAGTTATTGAGTCAATCTGATTTCCTACAGAACTTTTAAGTCAGAAGACCTTTCGAAGGTCAACGTAAAGTAATGGTATATAGCTATACACGAGATAGGCAATCTCCTTAGAGTAGTGGACCCTCGTTTTGTCTGATCAGATTGACTATGGTCTATGCTCCTGTAAGGCCGGTGTCACTTTTACGAATTTCGCGGCCCATGTCCTGACTGAGATTTCCACTTTTACTCCATTCGGGAGCCTCATAAAATGATTGATGCCGGTTTAAGACGAGAAAAGATAAGGAGAATAGGAAGTGTTACTAATATAAGACAAGCAGTCGATCCAGGCAATGATCCATGATCTCATAGGACCGTCACACCGGATGACCCATAGGACCGTCACACCGGATGACCCATAGGACCGTCACACCGGATGACCCATAGGACCGTCACACCGGATCGCCCCGTGCCGCGTACATACGCGATCATGCGCCATATTTTCATTCTATTTCTCACAAAGAGCAATGTGTTAATACTGTTGTATGGCGTGCGGATTCTGACAAGGTTTTCTCTTCCTTCTCGTTTTTCCTCTGCAGTTGCCATTCTCCTGAAGGATGATTATTACATCAGCGGTGCAGGGCTGCCGGGCAGGTTTAAGGCAGAGAAAGTGGAATTCCACTGGGGTCAAAGCAATGCATCAGCGGGCTCCGAGCACAGCATCAATGGCAGAAGATTCCCCGTCGAGGTGAGAGGAGACGCACTTGTATCACTAAATGGCCGTCACTCACGGTATAGACAGGACCTGAGAAGCCGCGTCAGACGCTCTTATTACAACACATCCTGGCTTTACATGCATCGCGGCCTTCTGAATTATATATTCCTATTTTCACTGTACTGGGGGATTAATGATCGCACTATGTACCCAGAAACGCTGCAGCTGCTGCTATGCCTTCATTACAATGGTATAATGAAGATGTAACATGTAAATGTGTATATTCCGAGCATATATCATAGACAATCATATACCCACCTGCTGCAGAAGCTCTGTATTAAAGATACTTCGTTATCAGAAATTGATCAATTGTTTCAATCCAGATTTATAATAAATGCATTTTTTCCATATTCTGTATTAAAAATCCCCCAATTGTTAGGTCAATTACACAATAGATCTATGTCCAGTAGATCTATTAAGATCTATTAAGGAATGAGGTTTTGGCTGTTTCCACTACTAGGCCAGTTATTGGAGAGCTCTCCGTGATTTATATAGCATATAAAATATGCTATAGAAAATGTTATAAAATTTAATAGCTTTATTCCTCTTGCTCTATAAACTGCATTCCCAAAGCCATACACTGCCTGCCATTGGTGTCCAACTGGCCTGCATAAGTGATTGGAGGTGACAGGTAGTGGGGTTTTTTTTGTGTGGGGTATTGGCAGTGACCTACCAAGGTGTGTATGTATATGTGTGTGTGTACGCGCATGCATATATATATTATAGAATGTATATGTGTGTGTATATGTATGTGTGTGTATATATACATTATTATTATTTATATATTATTATTTATATATTTATATTTATATATTTATATATTATTTATATATTTATAATTATTTATATATTATTATTTATATATTTATTATAATTTATAATTATTTATATATTTATATTATTTATATATTATTTATATATTATTATTTATATATTTATATATTATTTATATATATTTATAATAATTTATAATTTATATATTTATATTATATTTATATTATTTATATATTATGTATATATTATTATTTATATATTTATAATTATTTATATATTATTTATATATTATTATTAATAATATATAGAATATATTTATTATACATTTTTTTTTTTTTTTTTTGCAATTAGAATGTATCTTACTATAGCCACTGCCAACCCCGCAAAATAAAAAATAGTAGCTGCCACCTCCAATCACTTATACAGACAATTGTTCACCCGTTACAGGTAGCATATGGCTTCAGGAATATGGTTTATAGAGCAAGAGAATTGAAGCGATTTAATTTTGTATATTTAATCTGAAAAGAAGGCAGTGTTTATAAAAATTAAAAATCTTACAAAGGGGGCAAAACAATACAGAATATACAATTGCATAAAATAAAGGACTAACGAAAAAAAAATTACTAATCCTGTGTCACTGAAATTGCTCATATTTATGGAGGAAAGAACTACAAGGAAACTTGGAACAATCCTGCACAATGTATCTTCCTGGCATTGAACAATGATCATAATTTGGCATTTGCTTTTATTAACACAAGTTGCACCCACATTTCTCCCCTCCAGTTGTAACAGGGCTGGTTATGGAATCTGGCTTCTTCAGTATCCTGAACATTGAGATCCCCATATTTAATATTTGTCCCTGGAGTTCCCCAGCAGGAGATATCAGTCATGTTTCTAATCACGATTTTACCTTTCTATCAATATGAAACATGGAATGATGATCTAGCTCACTGATTTTTATTTGGAGTGCATAGGCAGGACTCACAATTATGAAAAAATAGGTCTGTTCTTCCCCTTGGGATTGCGATGCTGAAGATGTGCCTCCTATAAATATTGTATCAATACAAACCTGAATATTCAATATTGAATAATTGAAAATCAACAGAGTTATCTATTGAGGTAACAGAAGTGACACTTAACTCTATACGCATATCCCATACTCTGTCTGAACTGGTACAATTACCTGTCCACACCAGGAGGTCCTAAATCAATGGAGTTTGAGGTGTCAGCTCTCCCTCTGTCATCCCCAATACTAATTAATCCCATATGTTTAATGTAGGGTCGGATATGACCTCTATCCAGAGAGGTCTTATAAATTTTATAATTTCTCTGACAGATGTGATAACAGTCATTGTATAGGAGGAGGTGGTGAGTTGTGACATCACCTATTGTGAGTGGTGGATCCTGTGTTAACTAATGTATATAAAGGTGTTAGTCATTGTGTAGGGGGAGCTGACCTGTGACATCACCTATTGTGAGTGATGGATCCTGTTATCTACTGTATATAGAGGTTAGTCATTGAAGAGGAGGAGGTGAGCTGTGACATCACCTATTGGCAGTGGTGGATCCTGTTATCTACTGTATATAGAGGATAGTCATTGTATAGGAGGAGGAGGTGAGCTGTGACATCACCAATTGGCAGTGGTGGATCCTGTTATCTACTGTATATAGAGGTTAGTCATTGAAGAGGAGGGGAGCTGTGACATCACCTATTGGCAGTGGTGGATCCTGGTATCTACTGTATATAGAGGATAGTCATTGTATAGGAGGAGGAGGAGGTGAGCTGTGACATCACCTATTGGCAGTGGTGGATCCTGTTATCTACTGTATATAGAGGATAGTCATTGTATAGGAGGAGGAGGGGAGCTGTGACATCACCTATTGGCAGTGGTGGATCCTGTTATCTACTGTATATAGAGGTGTTAGTCATTGTATAGGAGGAGGAGGTGAGCGGTGGATCCTGCATGGAATGCGTCAGAATAAAATGTGAAACGTGCTGGAGATGAATGCTCAGCACAACTGCTGCAGAAGCTCTATGAGATTGCAGAAGATTTAGATGCATTAGTGAATGGGAAAAGAAAAGTATATAATATCTTGCCCCAGCTGCTGCAGAACCCCTTTGTAAAATGGTAAACCTCATAGCAGTTTGTATACTATTCCATTCTGTTATGGGTTTGTATCTAGCATTGCTCCTCTCTCGGTGAGCCGGTCGGCTCGTCACTGCGTTTTCCCCCTAATTGGCGCTTTCTCCTTGTCCTTTCCTCACTTATATTTTGGCTCCGTCCTCGTTCCACTTAAAAGCAAATGTGCCATGAATTTAATTAGGAATCCAGATGTGCACCCGGGTTACGAGTGTCCATTTGTTCCAAATCACGACCCCGGGGGCATAAAGGCAGGGAAGGAAGGAGCGGCCGCTTCTCGCTGATTCCTCACAATTCAGTCTGAGATTTGTGGCATAGTTTCTGCAGAAAGTAAATGCAAACTCCGCAAAACGTGGCCATCAGGTGACCCACGAGCCGGCCTCTGGCTGCCTGTAAATGGCTGACATCTGTCCGGTGTTACTGCAATTATGTGCCCGCGTCTGTCGATCACCGCGGAGGATCCCATCAGAGCGCTGTGCAGGTAATGGATCCCGCAGCCCAACCCTCTATTACTGGCTCTATAGAGAAAGAAACCGTATCGCCGCGAGGATCGTCACAGAATTATACATTTTATATATTAAAAAAGCATTATTTTATTTTTTTTGTAATATACATTTAAAAATTAAATGGTTGTCATAGATTCCGAGAACTTGATGTCAAATGTTAAACGTGATAAATGGACAATCTGCAGATCACTTTGGAAGGTTTTTCTGAGATGGGTCAATAGTTTCTAAATTGTCGGCCATTAGGAGTCTCTTCTATCTAACTTTCCCATCAAATGCAGTCTCTAGCAGCAAAGCTGTATCGAGGGAAGTAGCGTGGGGGTGCAGTTAGTGGGGTGGGGGTGCAGAGAGTGGGACGTACCTGCAGGGACTGGGGTGGGGATGCAGGGAGTGGGACAAGGCTTTAGGTCTGTCTACAGGAAGTAGGGACGTGCCTGCAGGATGTGCCTGCAGGAAGTGGGGATGTGCCTGCAGGAAGTGGGGACGTGCCTGCAGGGAGTGGGAAGTGCCTGCAGGATGTGCCTGCAGGAAGTGGGGATGTGCCTGCAGGAAGTGGGGGATGGGCCTGCAGGAAGTGGGGATGTGCCTGCAGGAAGTGGGGGATGGGCCTGCAGGAAGTGGGGATGTGCCTGCAGGAAGTGGGGATGTGCCTGCAGGAAGTGGGGGATGTGCCTGCAGGAAGTGGGAATGTGCCTGCAGGAAGTGGGAATGTGCCTGCGGGAAGTGGGGAATGTGCCTGCGGGAAGTGGGGAATGTGCCTGCGGGAAGTGGGGAATGTGCCTGCGGGAAGTGGGGAATGTGCCTGCAGGAAGTGGGAATGTGCCTGCAGGAAGTGGGAATGTGCCTGCAGGAAGTGGGGGATGTGCCTGCAGGAAGTGGGGGATGTGCCTGCAGGAAGTGGGGGATGTGCCTGCAGGAAGTGGGGGATGTGCCTGCAGGAAGTGGGGGATGTGCCTGCAGGAAGTGGGGGATGTGCCTGCAGGAAGTGGGGGATGTGCCTGCAGGAAGTGGGGAATGTGCCTGCAGGAAGTGTGATGTGCCTGTAGGAAGTGGGGACGTGCCTGTAGGAAGTGGGGATGGGGCATGCTGGCATGCCTGCCTGTAGGAATTGGAGAGGGGGCGGTGTCTGCTGGCCTGCCTGCATCGAGTGTAGATGTGCGTGTCTCTTTACTCCTGCTTTTCTGTCCATCAAACTGCATACAGGCATAAGGGAGTAGTGAGAATTTGGTTAATGCTGGAGAATGGTCGGTACAGTGTTAGAAAGGCTGAGAAAATAAGTTCCTGCACCTATAGTGCTGTCAGATGCTGAAAATTGAGCCCCTACTCATTAAAAAAAACAACCTTTTTTGCGATTTGTGCCAAAACGCTTTGTGAAAGCTGAGCGCAGTAAGACCATGAGTTTGTACAGGTACACCTTAAATTATGGATTTTTCTAAAAGATCTCTCCTTGCTTTGATTGGACATGAACCTTTACTGTTTCATTTCAGTGGATGTATGCTGACGATCACATAGGTGCACCACAGGGGTACTGCAGCCCTTTAATTTTTTTATCCAAGAGGCCAAAGATCAAACATTGGGGCATTGGGGGGGTCTAAGGATTGGTACCCAGAGAATCCCAGCTCATTTTACACTTTGGAGTCCAGTGGGCGGTCTTACTTGGTGATTGACTGCTATTTCTATTTACTCTTACATAGTGAATACTGTGAGACCGCCCACTGGACTACCATTTAAATAAATGCTTGTTCCGCAAAACTTTATGGATCTTAAAGGCTCTTGCTCTTTACGGTGCAACGAAGACTGCCCAAAAAAGTTTTATTTTTTTTTATATTTTTTTTTTTATGCATTTGCCGATACAAGATAATCACATTAAGCAGGGTCGAATTTGCATATTCTATATTCTTGGACATGTGCAAATAATTTGCGCAGATCCTGTCATCGTTCTGCCATATTTCCATCCCCCATTGAGAATAGGAGTGTTTAGAACCGTTTTTGCGCACGTAGCGGTGTACGTAGTAGCATATTATTATATTTAGTGTTATTTTGCACATTATTGATGAATTGAAGTATCTCTCGGATCTGCCTTGTGGGAACAGTGCCACAATGTAACTAATTATGTGGCTCTTTAGCCCAGAATCTGCGCACGGGGGGTGAACGTAGCGGGTCTTGATTGCTCTAAAGAATATTAAGAATCTTTACTCGCCCAGCTGTAATGGATAGAGAATCATTAACAGACAATGAGAAGCCATTTCGGGATTGTTACCGGCCTTGATTGACAGTTGTTATAACCATATTTGTGGCTGTCACCGGATAACAATACGGCACAGGGACATCTGATGATTACAATTGTGCTGTTTGTGTGTGTAATGACACTTATGTCTAATGTTGACTGCGTCGCTTATTTCTGAGCTTTGGAGAAAGTTTCTCTCCCGCTCTAGAAGATCTGAGCCGGAGAAATGTCGAAGGAACAAAGAAACAAAGTATCAAGGTTCGTAAACTTGTCCGGAGCTCTGGTGACGAAAGAGGTCAGCCATCACCTTTAGACCAGGGTTTCGCGAACACTAGTCCTCTGGGCCACCAACCGGTCACGTTTACAGGATTCTCCGAGTATTGCACAGGCAAGAGAAAATGTAGCAACTTCTGTTTTATCTTCATATTCCATCACCGGGGCAATAATAAGGGAATCAAGAAAATGTGATCTAGTGGGGGCCCTGAGGACTGAAATTTGGGAAACCTGGTCTGGATCATATACAGCACTCAATATCTTCAGTATCTTCTATGTAGTCTGGATGATTTACGGCCAACACTCAGGACCTGAATATCCAGTGTTCTCAGTATCTTCTATGTAGTCTGGATGATTTACGGCCAACACTCAGGACCTGAATATCCAGTGTTCTCAGTAACTTCTATGTAGTCTGGATCATATACAGTCAACGCTCAGGACAACCTGAATATCCACTGTTCTCTCGATCTTCTATGTAGTCTTGATCATATATGGTCACCGCTCAGGACAACCTGAATATCTAATGTCCCTAATATCTTCTATTTAGTCTGGATCATCTGTGGTCCATGCTCAGGGAAACCTGAACATCCAGTGTTCTCATCATCTTCAATGTAGTCTGGATCATATACCTCAACACTCAGGACAACCTGAACATCCAGTGTTCTCATCATCTTCAATGTAGTCTGGATCATATACCCCAACACTTAGGACAACCTGAATAACCAATGTTCTCAGTATCTTCTATGTAGTCTGGATCATATACCCCAACGCTCAGGACAACCTGAATAACCAATGTTCTGAATGTCTACTTTGTAGTTTGGATCATCTACGGCCGACGCTCGGGGAAACCTGAGCATCCAGTGTTCTCATCATCTTCAATGTAGTCTGGATCATATACCTCAACACTCAGGACAACCTGAACATCCAGTATTCACATCATCTTCTATGTAGTCTGGATCATATACCCCAACACTTAGAAGATACTGAGAACATTGGTTATTCAGGTTGTCCTAAGTGTTGGGGTATATGATCCAGACTACATAGAAGATGATGAGAACACTGGATGTTCAGGTTTCCCTGAGCGTCGGCCGTATATGATCCAAACTACAAAGTAGACATTCAGAACATTGGTTATTTAGGTTGTCCTGAGCGTTGGGGTATATGATCCAGACTACATAGGACAACCTGAATAACCAATGTTCTCAGTATCTTCTAAGTGTTGGGGTATATGATCCAGACTACATAGAAGATGATAACACTGGATGTTCAGGTTCCCCTGAGCGTCGGCCGTAGATGATCCAAACTACAAAGTAGACATTCAGAACATTGGTTATTCAGGTTGTCCTGAGCGTTGGCCGTAGATGATAAAGACTACAAAGAAGATACTGAGAACATTGGTTATTCAGGTTGTCCTAAGTGTTTGGGTATTTGATCCAGACTACATAGAAGATGATGAGAACACTGGATGCTCAGGTTTCCCTGAGCGTCGGCCGTAGATGATCCAAACTACTAAGTAGACATTCAGAACATTGGTTATTCAGGTTGTCCTGAGCGTTGGGGTATATGATCCAGACTACATAGGACAACCTGAATAACCAATGTTCTCAGTATCTTCTATGTAGTCTGGATCATATACCCCAACGCTCAGGACAACCTGAATAACCAATGTTCTAAGTGTTGGGGTATATGATCCAGACTACATAGAAGATGATGAGAACACTGGATGTTCAGGTTGTCCTCAGTATCTTCTATGTAGTCTGGATCATCTACGGCCAACGCTCAGGACAACCTCCTCCCGTCATCAGACCACTCTTTCCACCAACCTTCCATGAAAAATAGAAAAAAAAAATGAAATGTTTTTGCAATGTAGGACATGAATATCCGTCGTCCTCAGTCTCTTCTCATCAGCGCTGGTCAGTCCAGTCTGTCTTGTTTCTTAGATATTCTATTAGAGCCGTGTGAAGAATATCCATTTCTTTTAATCAAGATTTTTCAATACACAATTTTCTAAAGCTCCATCAGTCACGCGAAGCCCTGATATTATACAGATCATTTCTCCTCCTCGCAATCCCATTTAATACACCAGGTCCGTCTCCTCCGCAATCAATGGCGGTGTAATACGGTGAAACCTTCTCCATTGATCTATAGGTAGAATGTTGCTCGGGTCGATCCTGTAATAATGTAACATGTTTATATCATTTGCTGTTAAATATCACAAAGTAATCTGGATGTTCTCCAGTCCTGTGTGAATAGCGCCAAGAAGCCACCGAGTCAATATGATCATAATTATCTTCACACACGGTCCGGACGGCCGCGGAGAAAATACACCAGGTATTGCAGAAAGGGAAAATCTATGCAGAAATATCTCTGCAAATCATGGGACAAATAGGAAGAAAATATACAATAAATGATGCGGCCAGGAAAAAGAAGGCAGGTGGGGTATATGATGCTTTTTTTTTTTCCAATTTTTATTTTTTTTTTTTCTTTATTTTTGCATATTTGCATGCAGCTTATTATAGTTCCAGTTTCTGTAAATGTCGTGCACTATGTGCTTTTGTTGTGTTTTTGTTTTTTTTTTTTTTGTTACATTGCAAAAGTTGACCTGCAGTGCATTTTTTTTCAAACTTCTCAGCATATCTGTTTTTTTTTTATTGCAATCAATTTTTAAATTTTATTTATGGATTTTCCTTTTTGACTGAAAATTCAGCAGATTTGTGCTATTGCTGGGGAAACGGAGTAAAAATGCGTACGTTTATCAAAAAAAGTTTTTGTTTTTTGTTTTAAAACTGGACCGAACGATAATGTTATGTTCACACTTCCGTTGTTTTGCTTCCGTCGCCTTGAGGAATTACGGTATCCTGTAATATATGTTGCAGGAATCCGTTTTTCCCCATAAACTTCTATTAGCGACTGATGGCCCTGCGTTGCATCCGCCACGTGACGGATCAGTCCTTTACTGACTGACAGGCGGGAGTAATGCTGCATGTAACGTTTTTTGGAGCGGCAAAGAAACACACTCCGCAGGTGTCCGTCGCCGTCCGTCACAAGCTATAATGTATGTCCTATGGTGCTGGATTCCGTCATGCTTTACGGAGGATGCCCAATATGTTTGGCACCCCCATTAGGCTATCCCAAACACAAACGGATCACGACAGATGTAACGGACGCGACAAATCGTTTTTTTTCCGGTGAACAGAATCCTGTGAAATAAGGCTAGGTTCACATTTCCGTTGTTTTAAATCCGTCAGCGACGGATTCTTCATTTTTTAGATGTCAACTGACGCAACGGATGTGTTTTTCACAAGATTTTTTTTCACAGGAATCCCGTGAAAAAATTGATCCGTCGCGTCCGTTACATCCGCTGTGCGTCCGTTTTTTGACGGATCAGTGATGATCCACTTGTGTTTGGGACAGCCCAGTGGGTGTGCCAAACATGCTGGGCATGCTCAGTAAAGCATGACGGAATCCAGCGCTAGATTCCGTCGTAAGACGGATTACGACGGAATCCAGCACCATAGACAAACCTTACAAGCGTGACTGAGTATGATGTATTCCTGCGCGGTGCGTTAATTTTAACGACCCAAAAAAAGTTACATTCTGCGTTGTTTCCGCCCGGCGGTCAGTCCAAAAACGACTGACCGCGGCACAGCGGATGTAACGCAAGGTCATCAGTCGCAATCCGCCACTAATACAAGTCTATGGGGAACAGCGGTATCCGCCAAACGGATTCCGTTATTTACCAGAGCCGCGGCTTGTGACTGATACAATTGTAACGGAATTGTGAACCTAGCCTAACACATCCGTTGTCAGTTGACATCTCAAAAACGACGGATCCATCATTGCGTCGCAACGACAGACCTGACGGAAGCAAAACAACGGAAATGTGAACATAGCCTAATGCTGTGTGCACATGTTGTGTTGCAGAAATTTCTACACCTCTTGGCAGGAAAAAACGCAGCACAGAAATGTGCATTTTTTTGCATTTTTATTGCTTTCAGTGGTGACAAACCCATGCAAAAATATTAAAAGAATTGACATTGTGCAAATTATTTTCTGCAGCAGATCTGCAAGGAAAAACCGTGCACAACACATGGCCTTTGCTGGCGTCAGGAGTTGCATGCAGTTTTGTGACGGCGATATAAAAGCGCACTGTGTGCACAAAGCCAGAGACACAGATCACAACTGAAAGTGCACAATAGAATCGAGTACGTTCTAAATGTAAGTAACTGAAATGGGCTAATTAGTGCAGAAACGCTCAAAGTCTGCAGCATTAAAAAACCAAAAAAATATGAAATCCACACTCTTGGAACTTGGCCTAAGAAGCACAGCTCTGGAGCACAAACTGCTGCTCAGGGAAGTGGAATAGTGAGAAGAGAAAGGAAGTTAAAGGGCTTGTTTCTTCTTAAAATGATACATTGTAAAAGAGAAAAAAGCAACTTTTGCAATTTTCTCTTAATTAAAAAAAAAAATCAAACACAGTGGCCTCTTTCCTAGGCAAGGAGGACAGCGCTCGCAAGCTCTTGGCTATAAAGCTTGTAAGCGCTGCTTTGAAGCTGGGGAAATTCATCTTCGATATCCTGCGCTCCGCTGAATCTGCTTGCATCGCGGGAGAGTGCACAGTTTGGGACAGCGATTTCAGTTGTGCCACTGAGCTGTGCTGTCATCATCAGAGCTTCTGCCCCTCCCCACCCCCAAGGAGGCTTAAGAGACTTAAATTTGGGACATCAGATCAGCCTTGCTGTTGGTCTGTTCTGTCTATCATGAAAAGCTCTGCCAGAAGGAGGCTTAAGAGACATACGTTTGGAACATCGGCTCAGCCGAGCCACTGGTCTGTACTGTCAATCAGCAGCAGCTTCGCCCCCAAGGAGGCATATGAGACTTAAGGGTTGGACAGCGGCGCATCCATGCTACTGGTCTGTACTGTCGAGCCGGGTCCATTTGTCTTAGTTGTCCTTTACTCCACTGATCCTGCTTTCACCGTGGGAGAATACACAGTTTGGGACATCAGGTCAGCCATTCCACTGATCTGTTCTGTCAATCATCAGGAGCTCTGCCCCTCCCCACCCCCAAGGAGGCTTGAAAGAAAAGTTTGAAACGGTGGTTCAGTTGTGCCACTTTCTTGTATGGTCAATCAAGCAGGAGCTCTCCCCTTCCTCAAGGAGGTATGAGACAAACGTTTGGGACAGCAGCTCAGCCGTGCCACCGGTCTGTACTGTCAATTAGCAGGAGCTCCGCCCCTCCCCGCCCCCAAGGAAGCTTACGAGACTTAAATTTGGGACAGCAGATCAGTCTTGCCACTGGTCTGTCCTGTCAATCAAGCAGATGCTCCCCCTTTCCCCAAGGAGGCATAAGAGACAAAAGTTTGAGACCTCAGGTCAGCCAATGCCACTGACTTGCCTGTACTGTCAGTCAGCAGCTCCGCCCCAAGGAGACGTAAGAGACTTAAGTTTGGGACAGCGGTTCATCCATGCCTCTGATATGTCCTGTCGAGCCAAGTCTATTTGTCTTCGTTGTCCTTTATTCCACTGATTCTGCTTGCACCGTGGGAGAGTGCACAGTTTGGGACATCTGGTCAGCCGTGCCACTGATATGTACTGTCAATAATAAAGAGCTCCACCCCCTCCCTGCCCCCGAGGAGGCTTGGAAGACTTAAGTTTGGAACAGTGATTCAGCCATGCCACCGACTTGTACGGTCAATCAAGCAGGAGCTCTTCCCTTCCTCAGAGGCATAAGAGACAAGTTTGGAACAGCAGCGCCATTGATCTGTACTGTCAATCATGAGGAGCTCTGCCTCTCCCCGCCCCCAAGGAAGCTTAAGAGACTTAAATTTCGGACAGCAGCTCAGCCGTGCCCTGGTCTGTACTGTCAATCAAGCAGGAGCTCCCCCTTTCCCCAAGGAGGCATAAGAGACAAGTTTGGAACAGCAGCTCAGTCGTGCCACTGATCTGTACTATCAATCATCAGGAGCTCCGCCCCCTCCCCGCCCCTGAGGAGCCAAAAGACAAAAGCGGTGCACTATTGAAGATAGAACTTGAGGAAACCCCTTTAATTGTTACAGGGACCCTTCATGCGGTGTTCATGATTCTATACCAGCCCTGTCATCCTAAATGTGTTGATTGATGATTAGTTTTATTGTGCAGTCTCACTGAATTTCAATATATTACTATAAAGTAATATATTTGTATTGAACCTGACAAAATTGTATACAATTCAGGTTACACCACTCCTCTGTTACTCCTCCTGGAAATATTTGCATTAAATAGAAAAATTAATGTATTTGATTGTCCATACACTGTACATTGGGGACCAACAGGGGACGTCACATTCCCAGGAGGAGCAATGGAGGGACAACACACGGAAAGATTCTACAAGATGTCCTTACATAATACAGAACTTTATGGACTTTGTATGGTCGGAAAACTTCTTTAAGAAATTCCCCGTAATGTCTGCTGAGAAGTTTTGCTCGGGGCTGTCTGTGCCGCGCAGTGAAGAGGAGGATTGACTACCTGAACACGTCAGTAAGTTTAAGCAGGGACATTATCAGACGGTTTGAGTGGGTGTACAAGACACGACAAATGTTCCCAAGTGTTTTCTAAGCTTTGGAGAGGGTTTTTTTTTTATACGTCGGCTCGCAAGCCACAAATGCATTCCCAATTACCGCGAGTACAGCAAGAAGCCTCAAGTCTGCTCTTTGTTTCTTAATTAAAATGCATGTCTTGGTAGAATTAAAAGTAACGGATTGGAAACCTAGCAGGATCATCCGCAGGAAACAAAAGCAATTCATAACGAAGCTTGTACAACACTTATGTACTGTGCTGTAATCACCCACTTACATGTCGGCACAGCGGGCACCACCTGACTCCTCACCCATCGCCAACGTTCTATGTGCATGATTCTTAAAGGAGCTGTCTACTTTTTGGAGCAATTTTCTTTTCTAAACTTAATGTATTTTGGGCTAAAAAATCATTTTTGCAATTGGCTTGCATTAACAATTTTGCACCGTTTTGCCTCTGTGTTGCATTATTGATTATTGGATGCAGAATGAGTTAACTGAGGATCCATCAGTGAGCGCGTTCTGATGGTCTAACAGGAGAAGTTTCCACTTGTATCAGTGTTTTTCCTCCATTGCATTATCTATTACTGGCTGCAAAAAGAGTGGACTGGGGATCAGTCAGTGAGCTTGTTCTGTCTAACAAGAGACTTTCACTTGTATCACTCTTTTTCTCTGAACTTCTCACTGTTTTTCCTTTGTTTTCATTATTGTTTACTGGCTGCAGAATGAGTTAACTGAGAATCAGTCAGTGAGCTCATTCTGATGAACAGGAGAGATATTCACTTGTATCTGTCTTTTTCTGAACTTCTCACTGTTTTTCCTGTGTTGCATTATCGATTACTGGCCGCAAACAGAGACAGAACGAGCTCACTGTCTGATCCCCAGTTAACTCTTTTTGCAGCCAGTAATAAATAATGCAACACAGGAAAAACAGTGAGAAGTTCAGAGAAAAAGACTGATACAAGTGGAAATCTCTCCTGTTAGAACGAGCTCACTGACTGATTCCCAGTTAACTAACAGGAGACGTTTTCACTTGTATCAGTCTTTTTTTTTCTGAACTGTTCACTGTTTTTACTTTGTTGCATAGTCTATTACTGGCTGCAGAATGAGTTAACTCATTCTGATGAACAGGAGATATATTCATTTGTATCTGTCTCTGAACTTCTCACTGTTTTTCCTGTGTTTTCATTATTGTTTACTGGCTGCAGAATGAGTTAACTGAGAATCAGTCAGTGAGCTCATTCTGATGAACAGGAGATATATTCACTTGTATCTGTCTTTCTCTGAACTTCTCACTGTTTTTCCTGTGTCGCATTATCGATTACTGGCTGCAGAATGAGTTCACGGAGAATCAGTAAGGCTGCTTTCACACCTCCTGTAGGTGCAGAGCCGGCCAGTCCGGCTCTAAAACCTATGCAACGGATGCGGCGAAAAAGCTGCATCCTTTGCATAAGTTTTTTTTAATAGCAGCCCGTCCGCTTTTTGCCGCTTGCGGCATGCTACTGAGCATGCGCAGTGTCAAAAACCGCATGCGGCGGCCGGATGCGGTTTTTGCCCCATCGCGCCGTATCCGGCGTCCATAGCCATGCATCAAAAAAATGCGCCGCATCGGCTGGATGCGGCGTGATGCAGTTTTTTTTGCTGCACAAAAAAACGTGCCAGGCAACGTTCCATCCAGCCGCCGCATTGGCTAAATCTGCCGCATGCTGCAAAAACCGGACGGGACGCAAGCCCATGCGGCACAATGCGGCACTAATTAAAGTCTATGCAGGAAAAACGCAACCGGCAGCAAAAAAACCCGGTTGCGTTTTTACTCCAAAGTGCCGGATTGTGCCGCACAGGAAAAACTGGAGGTGTGAAAGCAGCCTAAGTGAGCTCATCCTGATGAACAGGAGAGATATTCACTTGTATCTGTCTTTTTCTGAACTTACAGCAGAGGAAAAAACAGTGAGAAGTTCAGAAAAAGACTGATACAAGTGAAAAACTGTTAGACCATCAGAACGAGCTCACTGATGGATTCTCAGTTAACTCATTGTGTTTTTCAGCAAGTAATAAATAATACAACAGAGGAAAAAACAGTGAGATTATTTATTACTGGCTGAAAAACACAATGAGTTAACTGAGAATCCATCAGTGAGCGCGTTCTGATGGTCTAACAGTTTTTCACTTGGATCAGTCTTTTTCTGAACTTCTCACTGTTTTTTCTTTGTTGCCTTATCTATTACTCGCTGCAAAAAGAGTTAACTGGGAATCAGTCAGTGAGCTTATGTCGAACAGGAGAGATTTTCACTTGTATCAGTCTTTTTCTGATCTTTTCTTGGCCAATTTATGACCACAGACCAGATCAAACTTGAGAGTGCATGGAAACTGAGCCTGTAAAAGCAAAAGGATGCTACGTCTTTACTGAAACCCTATTGCAAAAATGATTTTGGGCACAAAATACATGCATTTAAGTAAAAATAAATTAATAATCGTCCCAAAAGGTGAACAACCCTTAAGGCAGAAAGTTTATTTATGAAGGATGAAACCCTGCGTTCACATGTATCCTCCTCTGGGTGGGTAAATTCTAATTTAATTGGATAATATACAGAAATTAATAGTTAATTTGGGAAGAAAAATCACTTCCCCCTCTAATTTTATCATTTTGGTCTCCTTGGATAAACTTTGAGGTTTTGCTCAGTTTTCAGTCTGTTGGTGATGACTTAATTAGTCACTGTCATTACAACAAATATTGCATAAATCAGAACTGAAAGTTTAATATCTCTTTTTGGAGATATAAGCTTCTTTCTCCACTTATGAGCCCCTTTGTCTCCTCCGTTCAGCTATTTGAGCTCCTCACTTACTTGGAGGGGGGTGGTTAAAAAACGTCTTGGTTATTCGATTACAGCTGCTTATTGATGTCTATGGAGAGTCAAAGATAGTGCTGCTTTCTAGTAAGTGTTCATCTCACCCTAGAGCTGGATTTATAGCTACACTGCTTGATACTGCTGTATATTGTCCTCTGTGCTGCTACTTCTTAGACAGGAGAGCAGGAATCCAACATTTCGCTGATATTTTAGGGAGCAGAGACACAGTGCTGCTTTCTAGTAAGTGTTCATCTCATCCCAGAGCTGGAATCATAGCTACACTGCTCAATACTGCAGTATATTGCGCTGTTGCTTCTTAGACAGGAGAGCAGGAATTTCTCTTGTATTTTGGGGAGCAGAGTCAGTGTTGCTTTCTAGTAAGAATTAAATTTAGTAAGTATTCAACTCACCCTAGAACTGGAGTCATAGCTGCACTGCTCAGTACTGCTGTATAATGTCCTCTGTGCTGCTGCTTCTTAGTCAGGAGAGCAGGAATCCCTCATTTCTCTGGCATTTGAGGAGCAAAGTCAAAGACAATACTGCTTTCTAGTAAGTGTTCATCTCACCCCAGAGCTGGATTCATAACTACACTGCTCAGTATTGCTGTATAATGTCCTCTGTGCTCTAGCTTCTTAAACAGGAGAGCAGGAATCCCTCATTTCTCTGGTATTTTAGGGAGCAGAGACACAGTTCTGCTTTCTAGTAAGTGTTCATCTCATCCCAGAGCTGGAATTGTAGCTACGCTGCTCAGTACTGCAGTATAATGTCCTCCATGCTGCTGCTTCTTAGACAGGAGAGCAGGAATCCCTCATTTCTCTGCTATTTTGGGGAGCAAAATCTTACAGTTCTGCTTTCTAGTAAGTGTTCATCTCACCCCAGAGCTGGATTCGTAGCTACACTACTCAGTACAGCAGTATGTCATCTGTGCTGTTGCTTTTTAGAAAGGAGAGCAGGAATCCATAATTTCTCTAGCATTTGGGGAGCAGAGTCAAAGACAATGCTGCTTTCTAGTAAGTGTTCATCTCATCCCAGAGCTGGATTTTTTGCTACACTGCTCAATACCGCTGTATAATGTCCTCTGTACTGATGTTTCTTGGGCAGGAGAGGAGGAATCCCTCATATCTGTGGTTTGTTGGGGAGCAGAGTCAAAGACAGTGCTGCTTTCTAGTAAGTGTTAATCTCACCCCAGAGCTGGATTCATTGCTACCCTGCTCAGTTATGCAGTATAATGTCCTTTGTGCTGCTGGTTCTTAGACATGAGAGCAGGAATCCCTCATTTCTCTGGCATTTTGGCCTCTGATTTTCCTGGTTTTGACTTGTTAACGCTTTTTGCCTGTAATGTCTTCCCTGTGTTTTACAAACTGTTCCTTGCAGTTCTTTGCATGTTGACTAATCTGAAAAGGCGTCTACCGCAGAGAACAAGCAAAAAACTGCCTTCTCTTTCAGCCATTTGTTTGTGTCGTGTTGCATTCAATGTCAATGGGTGAAGTGGGACCTGCAAAAAAAACTCTTGGCGCTCCGTGCTGCATATGCCGGTGTAATGAAGGAGCCGTAAAATTAATGGACAGAAGCTGCTCTAAATGCAGAAACTTTGTATCTTGTAGGTCAAGAAGAACAGGGCTGTAAATCAGACGTATGAATGTATCGGTGCCGTAGCGGACGCTCCACTGTATGAAAACGTTCCGCCACTTGTGTATCCATCTGAAGACGAGATCGATGGCCAGGCGTCCATTAGGCAGATTAACTCTGTGGAGTTCACATCCAGGTCGGCACGGTCCCGGGTTACAGATGAGATATAACGCCGCCCTATGCTCTGCGAGTAGTGACTATGGCTCCGCTCCTCGCTTTTACCTTTTTTTGCTTTTGGATATTGAATATTAATATAAATTATTTTCTAACTTGATACATTGAGTTTTATTGTAGAACATTTGCGTAAGGCTCCATCCAAACTGTCGTAGTGTGATGAATTTCAACATCCGCACTGATCCGAACCATTTTTAGGACTTGAGCCAATCTTTTTGGGTTCTCTGACGATTTTGGTTTGGTGATGATAAATGTGCATGTTTTTAGTGGATTTTTTTGCAAAAAAAAATGCATTTTCAAGCAATTTTTTTCTTTTTTTTTTCTTTGTTCAGTGGCTTTTTGTGGAAAAAAAGGCAGAAAAAAAATAGTTTGAGAATATGTTGTGAATTGCTTAAATCAAAAAGATGATGTTCCCTTTCGATTGACCCCTGATATAGGGTAGCTGTCACCCGAAGGAGCCCATTAATGGTCTGTCAGCTTGGAATAGCTGAAAAATGTTCTTTTTAATGGTTATATAGACGATCTATAGATGTGCGTGCGTGTGTATACACACTGGAGATGAAAATTGGAGCACAATGTCTGATCAGTTGCTTTTTTTTAGGAATAATGTAATCTTCATTGTTCTACATGTGAAGGTTTTTAGCAAGGGGTGCACCATGCCACTAAAACAGGGTATTAAAACCTATCCAAACTTTATCACCATAAAACCCTTATTTTGCCCTAAACATGATGCTGATAATTAGAGAGCAGCAATGACTGTAGCACAGAGAGAAGATCAATAAATGTTCTGCAGGTAACAACAATCAGGACGACGTGCACCGGCCGTCGCTGAGAATGACGTCCGCACATCTGCAGCTACAGGGCATCACTAGCCTCTCACACTGCTCTGGGGGGATTTTGGTCCACTCTTCCTCCAGTCTCTTCCACAGGACATCACTAGTCCCTCACACTGCTCTGGGGGGATTTTGTCCCACTCTTCTTCCAGTCTCTTCCACAGGACATCACTAGTCTCTCACACTGCTCTGGGGGGATTTTGGCCCACTCTTCCTCCAGTCTCTTCCAGAGGATATCACTAGCCTCTTGCACTGCTCTGGTGGGATTATGGTCCACTCTTCTTCCAGTCTCTTCCACAGGATATTACTAGCCTCTCACACTGCTCTGGTGGGATTGTGGCCCACTCTTCTTCCAGTCTCTTCCACAGGACATCACTAGTCTCTCACACTGCTCTGGTGGGATTGTGGCCCACTCTTCTTCCAGTGGACATCACTAGTTTCTCACACTGCTCTGCTGGGATTGTGGCCCACTCTTCTTCCAGTCTCTTCTAGAGGACATCACTAGTCTCTCGCACTGCTCTGGGGGGATTTTGGCCCACTCTTCTTCCAGTCTCTTCCAGAGGACATCACTAGTCTCTCACACTGCTCTGGTGGGATTGTGGCCCACTCTTCTTCCAGTCTCTTCCACAGGACATAACTAGTCTCTCACACTGCTCTGGGGGGGTTTTGGCCCACTCTTCTTCCAGTCTCTACCGCAGGACATCACTAGTCTTTCACTCTGCTCTGGGGGATTTTGGCCCACTCTTCTTCCAGTCTTTTCCACAGGACATCACTAGTCTCTCACACTGCTCGGGGGGGATTTTGGCCCACTCTTCTTCCAGTCTCTTCCACAGGATATCACTAGTCTCTCACACTGCTCTGGTGGGATTATGGCCCACTCTTCTTCCAGTCACTTCCACAGGACATCACTAGTCTCTCACACTGCTCTCGGGGGATTTTGGCCCACTCTTCTTCCAGTCTCTTCCAGAGAACATCACTAGTCTCTCACACGGCTCTGGTGGGATATTGGTTGACTCTTCTTCCAGTCTCTTCCACAGGACATCACTAGTCTCTCACACTGCTTTGGTGGGATTGTGGCCCACTCTTCTTCCAGTGGACATCACTAGTTTCTCACACTGCTCTGGTGGGATTGTGGTCCACTCTTCTTCCAGTCTCTTCCAGAGGACATCACTAGTCTCTCGCACTGCTCTGGGGGGATTTTGGCCCACTCTTCTTCCAGTCTCTTCCAGAGGACATCACTAGTCTCTCACACTGCTCTGGTGGGATTGTGGCCCACTCTTCTTCCAGTCTCTTCCACAGGACATCACTAGTCTCTCACACTGCTCTGGGGGGATTTTGGCCCACTCTTCTTCCACTCTCTTCCATAGATCTTTGACTGTTGTGGGTTTCTTAGCCATAACTTTGTCACCAAACATTTTCCAGAGGTTTTCTATTGGGTTTAGATCAGGACTCTGGGCTGTGGCCATTTCATTGTTTCCAGGAGCTGCTTTCCCCGTTTTGCGGTGTTACAGGAGGCATTGTTCTGCATGGAGATTGCTGGCTGATTGAGTGATGGACTCAAGTAAGGTGCCACGTGTTGTGAAGAAGGTTCTGATCCACACTTGCATTCATTCTGCCATGTAGCTTTGAGAGGTCCAACTCCTGCTGCAGAAAACATTCCCCAAACCATGACCCTTCATCTACTGCCTTTCACTGACTTCTTAACACATTTTAGGTCTTTCCCCAGTTTGTGGATGAACATAATGTTTCCCATCAGACCTAAATAAATTAAACTTGCTTTCATCAATAAGATGACCTGTAGACACTTCTCCTCTGTCCACACAACATGCTCCTCACCAAAGGTAAGTCTAGCCTTGTGATTCTTTCTGCTAATGAGAGGTTTGGTCACTGCAGAGTGGGCTTTCAGTTCAAATGCTCTTAAACGTCGTGACACTGTATGACGAGACAGATCCTTACCCTGTTCAGTGCTGAACTGGCAGCAATTCCAGCTGCAGTGGTGAAACGATTACTCGTGGAGATTCTCCGCATTATCCTGTCCTCTCTTGCATTTGTCTTTCGAGGACAACCAGCCTTCTTCGGGTGCTTAAGAGTTTGTGATATAAAGATTCAATATTCTCGAAATCAGACTTGAAACGACCAACTTCTCTTGCTATGGCTGATGGGGTCACCACTTTGGCCTTCATCTAGACAACCTGCTGCCGGAGGGTTTCAGTCACTTTAGAACGGCAAAGTCAATGCAAACTGTAAAGTGAGAAGCCAGTTACATAAGGTTTGTCAGATAATTAAGGAAATTAGCACCTAGTGCAGATTAACACAGGGATCTGAAAGTGTTCTTTAATTTTGATCTGTGTTTTTTCATTTATCTCATTTACATTTTTATTATTTGCTTTACATTAAATTCAATTTGTGAAATAAGCGTAAAATCCTGAGTTTCCTCATGTTAGGATATAATCACATAGGACGACACAATGACGCAACATTCAGAAAATTGTGCGGCGTTCTCTAATTTTGATCTCCAGTTTTTGTGTGTATAGAATATATATTATTTTTGTATATTTTTTTTTATATGTCTCTTATACAATCGATCTTCAATAGTTCTCTAGAGAGTCCAGTAGATGCTGGTGACAAAACCTCAGCAGAACTTTCTCCATTAAGCGGAATATATAGGAAACAGTTTAGCACCGAGTCTTAAAGTAGCTTTAACTCATTGATTCATCGACTGGAGAGCGGAGTTGTGGAGTCAAACACATCTGTCAAAACTGAAGAGCTGTTAATTATGCACGATCCTGACGGAAATAGCCTTTTATTGAGCGTACAGTTTCCAGTTCATGTACTCGACAGAAAAAGAAGGAAGAAAGGAAACAAAAAAGGCAAGTGCCTTCAATAGGAGAGTAGTGCTTAAGAGGATGGGGGTTATGCTCAGTTTAACAGACTGATGAAAACATCCCACTTCAGTTCTAGAATAATATAGGCGAGGCCCATAGGAAAGTTGTTGGATACATTCATGTAGCAATTAAAGGGGTTGTGCGCTATATTATTTACAAGCACCCACAAGAGACGATATCCGCCCATCAAGGACAGGAAACCTACAGGATAAAAAGGCCGGTACCTCTCCCCGCTTCATTTGGTTTCCTGTCTTTGAATGGTGGAACCTCTGGATGAAGATGGTGGTTGAAGAGGAAGATACAAGCCTTGGTCGGTCAAGGCAGGCAGTGGCACTGGTGTCTTTGAAGCGCTACAGCAGGCCCATGGGGGCTTCTCCTGTGTGCAGCGGTGCCATCTTGTGTGTGTGTGAGCCACCGCCGAGTGTCTTTGTCTGCACATGTGTGAGGGAGCATCCCAGCGGCATACCCTGATGATACAACGCAACCAGTGATGTCGGGACCTGGAAGCCTGGTAGGCCGGGGAGGCATGCTGTAAGAGGTTGACTAGAGCTCCTGCCTATAGAAAAATGGCGGTGAGACCATTGGGATGGCGGTATGCTCCAGTCTGACCCTTCCAGCAGAATTGATCAGCAGCAGTAGCCTATGCCAGTACTACAGACCCATCCCTCAACAGAAGCGGCAGAAGACCCAACAGCAGTTGCAGTCTGGTGGGAAACGCTCCGGTAGGAGTCAAACCAGATCTATCCAGCAAAGCCATGGTTCCAGCAAACCCAACAGAAAAGAATCCTCCAGAGGAGACTTCTGAGGCAACACGATTCCTCATCCTGATCCGGTACCCCCTCTTTACGTCTGAGTGGTAACTGATCTTGGTGCAAGTTCACTTTTGTAAAGAGGTCTTGGTGTATCTTCTTGTAGTTTTAGGTTCAGATGAAACCTAGGAAGCCTACGTCCAAAAACAAGTAGTCTGCTCTTTGTTAGGCGGTAGCCTATAGTTGCTAGCTTTTGGGGACCTCCTTGGTGAGGAATCTGTAAAACCTTATGGTAAAGTCTAGAACTATCAACCATTCTAGATTTTACCTTGTACAAATTGGCCACATTTATGACCTGTGAATAGGGTCTGGCCATTTATTGGATAACCCTTTCTACAATGAAAGAGCACCCCAAGTAAACTAAAAAAAAGCATGTACTCATTTCCCACACCAACAATGTGTCGGCAATCCCGACAATGTGTCTATAGGGACCTCTGTTTGGTCCAAAGAAATGTAATCGCTGCAGCCCATTAGTAGCATTTGATTGGCTGTAGCACTCACATTACATCTCAGTCATGCAAGTGCCTGTAGATTTATTGCCCACATCACTGAAATGGTGCTGGCCAATGAAACGACTACCATATTTTTTGTTTTATAAAATGCACCGGATTGTAAGACGCACCCCAAATTTAGAGCTAAAATAGGTAAAAAGGAAAATGGGGTCTGTCTTATATTCTGATGTCTTACCGGAGGGGAAAGCGGCAGCGGTGGTGGAGTGGGGCACAGGATGCAAGGGCAGTGCTAACTTAGGGCAATGCTGCAGTTGCTGTGGTGGGGGCGGTGGAGGCTGCGGGCCTTTTGCTGGCTGTGTGGAGCTGGGCAGTGCGGTGGGTGTCCGATGCTCTTCCGTCAGTGCGGGCTTCAAAGAAATGACATCTGAAGATGGCGTGTGCGCAGATTGAGCTCCCTTTTAATGACAAGTCAAGATCTCATCAGCGCACGCGCCACCTCAAGGTGCCATTTTCCTTAACTCAGATCAGTAGGCGCATGTGCAGATGAGATCTTGAGCCAAGAGCTCAATCTGCGCACGCGTCTACTCCGGGCACTATTATTTGAAGCTCGCACTGCCAACAGAGCATCTCACCCGCCGCACCGCCCTGTTCCATACGGCCCCCGCGGCAGCCAGCACGGCGCCCCCGCGGCAGCCAGCACGGCCTTCCCGCGGAAGCCAGCACGGCCCCCCCGCGGCAGCCAGCACAGCCCCCCCGCGGCAGCCAGCACGGCCTTCACCGCAGCCAGCACGGCCCCCATTCTTCACTTCCTGGTAAACTACATTCGCATTATAAGACGCACCCCTTACTTTTCCTCCCAAAAATTTGGGATGAAAATATGTTTTATAATCTGACAAATACTGTATATACTGTTTTTACTTCAAATGCGGGAGGATTTGTTAATTTAACTCTATTTCCGAGAATTACTTTAGAATATTTTTTGTTTTACAATTCTCCATCGTAATTTTTTGTTAATATTCAAAATATTCCTTCCAACGTTCTTTGTGTTTGGTCGTTCATCCAGGACATAAGATCTTGTAATTGCTCGCTGCTCGTGTCCGATGTATATAACGCATCAAGGACGTCCCGTGTGCCCACCATAAAAAGAGAATTACTTTGTGTATAACATCCGACTAAATAATTGGAAATATGGAGTATCGGGGAGACCTTAGCTGGATGCAATGACTTTCAGGATAACATTTTAATGTCCCATCAATTGTATTACTAATAGCTTTGTTATTTTCTTATAAGATTATTTCTGCTTTTTTTTTTTTTCCCGCTGAGAATTGGTCACAAGTTCAGAGAAATCTCTCTGCGCTCTGTCTACTCCACTTAAAGCAAATGCCATTAGATGACCTTGAAAATCCGACAGTGATTGCTCTCCGACAGGCGAACGTCCCAGTAATCATCGGCCATCGCTTTTAACACTGTGCAGTTATTACGAGTGAACGTGGGAAGTTGAATATTTTTTGTTTCTTATCGTCCTTTTGTTGAACTTGCGGAACCTTGGATTTATTGTTGGTTCCTCCGCTGCCGAGACAGGTAGGAAGGTTGTGCATATTCATTGTATTCCGCATGTACAAACCCTTAAAGTCTAAAGTTAAAACTAACTTTTATGGCTGATTGGATTAGTAAAACCCCTTTAGAAATATCCTACCATTGAGTTTATACAACTTCGTCTACACGGATACAGAACAGTAACCATTTGGCCCTGCAGTTACTTCCGTGTTGTGAATGTCATCCAAGTGGGTGCTGGTGTGGAGCGCTCTCTGGTGGCCAGGAATGAATTAATGAATATGAATAATGAATCAGAGTCTGAATCTGTGACTCTGACAGGTGTTGGAGTTAATTGGGGATCTAGCAAGTCCTATTGCAGATGAGCCTAGTGTATTTAGAAGAGCATTTTCTGCCTGGCGGATGCCGGTGGTGGATATTTTCCTGCTGCTTCTGAAGATGGCTGGGAGTTTTCCCTTCAGTTTCTCCCATTTATTCTGTGCCTGAATCTACTCCAGATAAGATTGCTAGTTTCTATGTTTAATTGCTGAAATTGCACTTAAGGGTGTTTCTGCTTATTCCATTTGGTTCTGTGTTTGATTTCTTGTATGTGAGAATCTGTCTCTCTGCTTTTGTGACCAGGGCAGTTCCTCCAGCAAGAAAGGGAGCTTGTTCCCTGTTCTTGTTTGGATTATTTGCACTTAAGAATATTATTTGTTTTGTGATTTGTGTTTCTTCCCATTATAACTGCAGTTTTCTTTAGTGTGTCTGGCACAAGAGTACCTGATATAGTGGGGGAGAGACCCAGTGGTTTTAGTATTTTTTTACTATCAGGAGTTTGGTATTTTTGCAGGGTTTTTTCCTGGCCGCAATCAGTTATCTGTCCTCTCCTGTTGTATCTACAGTAGTAAGTTGGGCCTCACCTTTTGCTAATTTATATTTTCTATCTGTGTATTGTGTTTTCTTAAATCACCATTGTTGCATGTTGGGGGCTTGCAATTTCTTTGGGGACTGCTCCGAGGCAAGTTAGGATTCCTCATTTCTATTTTTGAGGTGTAGCAAGTTTCTCCGGCAGAGACGAGGTGTCTAGGTTTGTTAGGAACATCCCACTGCTACTTCTAGTATTGTCTGATAGGGGATTGCGGTCAGCTTAGTTTCCAACTACTCTTGTGGTTTTGTTTTTTCCTGATTAATGGGATTTTTTGTGATCTTCCATGGTTACCAGATCATAACACTTCTTTCTATCGGACACCTCTCATACTTTCCTTAAACGTTCAAGAAAAAAAAAACAATCGGCAGGTAAAGGTGAGCGATTTCATTTGGCAGCAAATTTAATTAATTGGAATTTCTCAAATTTTTGATTTGGGTGTGTGACATTGTGGGGATGTAATTTGCACAAATTTATACCAGTAAGCTGTAATTTCTCTGCATGGTTATGTCCCTCCCCTAACTTTTTGAGCCGCCCTTCAGTACCTTTGGTCCTCCATATTCGTCTTCAGAGTTCTTCCAGTGGTAAGGTCCACGCAGATATGGGATGACTATTAATGCTTAACAACTAATGCACATCACCACCCGGAGGAGCTAAAGGCCCGTCTGGAGAACTAGCAGTATAAGGAATCAAATGAGGACCAGAACGATGATTATATACAGCTCTGGCAAAAATTAAGAGACTACTTTGAAATTTTCAGTTTTTCTGATTTTTCTCTTTATATTTTTGAGTAAAATGTAAATTGTTCTTCAATTCTATAATCTACTGACGACGTCTCTCAATTTCCAAGCAAACAAATTTGTATTTTCTGAAAATGAGAAATGGTCAAAATAAAACAATGCACAGAGCTTTCACACATCAAATAATGCAAAGAAAACAAGTGCATAATCATCTAGAAACAATAATACTAATGATGTTTTATCTCAGGAAGATTCAGAAATCAATATTTTGTGGAATAACCATGATTTGATTTTTAATCCCAGCTTTCATGCGTCTTGGCCGCTTTCCACCAGTCTTTCAAACTGCTTTTGGGTGACCTTATGCCACTCCTGGTGCAAAAATGTAAGCAGCTCTTTGTATGATGGCTTGTGACTATCTATCTTCCTCTTTATTACATTCCCGAGGTTTTCAATAGGGTTCAGGTCTGGAGATTGGGCTGGCCATGACAGGGTTTTGATGTGGTGGTCCTTCATCCACACATTGATTGACCTAGCTGTGTGGCATGGCGCATTGTCCTGTTGGAAAAACCAGTCCTCAGAGTTAGGGAACATTGCCTGAGCAGAAGGAAGCAACTGTTTTTCCAGGATAACCTTGTATGCAGAATAGGTAGTTGCTAACCCCCTGCCTATTCTGTCCAGTGTTGATCTCTGTCGGCTGAGTGGTCACAGACCGTTCCTATCGGCTTTTCTGCATCTTTATTTCATCTCATCTCATTAGAGCAGCTCTTTCTTTCCCTGTCTTTGTCGAAAAGGGTCACTGCCAACGCCCTGCCGATTGACATGCGGCTCACCTCAGACACCCTGTTGACTGAGCGGAGCGGAATTGAAGAAGCTGGTCTATTAACATAACTTCAATGGAAGCCGTAGAATCGCCAGTATGGCTAGTCCTTAACCGCTCTGAATTGGTTAAGGACTTGATATACTTATAAATTCTTGGCCCTGTAGGAAAAAAATAACCCCTTTAACCCTTTCACGACCCATGACGGATATATCAGTCATGGATCGTATGAGGTTAATCCCCGCCCCCTGCCGTGGGCAGGTCGCGGCGATCCGTGCACATATCAGCTGTTTTCAACAGCTGACATGTGTGCCTGCATGTTACGAGTAGAATCGCATTCCACCCGCAACATTTAAAATCTTACATCTCGCTGCCAAAGTCTGGCAGCGAGATGTAAATGCGCGCAGCCATTATTTTCACTTACCGCCGCCCCCATCAGAAGTCACGTGCGTGATCACATGACTTTCGGTGGTTGCCATGGTAGCACAGGGTCATGTAATGACGCCTGTAGCTATCATGAGTCACTTTCGGTTTCACTTGGCCCGGAGCCTGCTATTTACAGCTGTGTAGCTGTGATCAGCAGATAGGGCAGAGCGATCGCATTGTTGATCCTTATAGTCCCCTAGGGGTACTAGTAAAATAAAAAAAAAAAGTTTAAAAAAAAACCAAAAAAACCTAAAAATTCAAATCATCCCCCTTTCATCCCATTGAAAATTAAAGAGTTAAAAAAAATAAAAAATATAAACATTTGGTATCGCCGCATTCAGAAATGCCCGATCTATCAAAATATAAAATAAATTCATCTAATTGGTAAATGGCGTAGCGGCAAAAAAATCCAAACGCCAAAATTACATTTTTTGGTCGCCGCAAGTTTTACACAAAATGCAATAACAGGCAATCAAAATGTAGCATCTGCGCAAAAATTGTACCATTAAAAATGTGAGCTTGAGACGCAAAAAATAAGTAATCACTGAGCCATAGATCCCGAAAAATGAAAACGCTACGTGTTTCAGAAAATGGCGCAAAACGTATGCCACTTTTATTGGACAAGCTTGTGATTTTTTTTTAACCCCTTAGATACAAGTAAACCTATACATGTTACAAACTCACACCGACCTCAGGCATCACAGCGACACATCAGTTTTACCATATAGTGAACACCGTGAATAAAACATCCCAAAAACGTGTGCGATCACACCTTTTTTTGCAGTTTTTCCACACTTGGAATTTTTTTTGCTGTTTTCCAGTACACTATATGGTAAAACTCATGCTGTCATTTTAAAAGTACAACTCGTCCCGCAACAAAAACAAGCCATCATATAGCAAGATTGACAGAAAAATAAAAAAGTTACGGCTCTCGGAAGAAGGGGAGCAAAAAACAAAAACTGAAAACGCTCTGGAGCTGAAGGGGTTAAGACTTTTTCAACTCTCCAGGAGTCCCTCAGGTCTCCCCTTCATTCTGAAGCCTTGTGGATATTTTGTGACAGATGTAAATGATCTATGTCATGATCCAGGACCAGGATTCCCCGCTCCAGAGTTTCCTATACCCGGCCTGGTCATGTCAGGGGTTAACTCCAATCAGCCTCTTTCTGGTTTCAGTAGACACTATCTGGGCGCTGCATCAGTGTTTCAGCGCTGGTTATAGTTTTGCTCTGCAGCCTGTGACTGGCTCTGGTGAGTTTCATGTTTGATCTGACTCCTAGTTACCGTGCCCTGACCTGTACCCTCCCCCGTTCATCAATCTATCCCAGTCCTTGACTTCCCGCTCCTGTCAGTTGTTTACTCATCCTAGTTCATTCTCCTTCGTGTGTTTGTGTCTCCTCACCCTCCGGTCTTGTCTTCTGTTCCTTGTGCCCTTTGTGTTTCCCTCTGTATACCTAATCTCCCGGCATCTGACCTCGGATCTGTTTTCTGACCAGATCTTGATCCTCCCTCTGCAGTGACTTGACTTCCCGGCTAGATCTTGACTGCTTGACTACTCTGTTGCCCCCTGGTGGTTTGCCTGCGAACTGCCTGCTGAAGTTTCTCTGCTGTACTTCAGCCTCCTTTCTCTTAGTGTTACCTTGACTATTCTTCACTACTGTGCTGCCACCTAGTGGGGAATATGCTGTACTAAGTCTTACCAGCCCTTTGTACAGCATGGCATGACAATCTAGGCCACATTAATGCACCCTACAACTAAGAATCTAAACTCAATCTAGTATATTGCCTCCCGTAAAATTGAAAAGTCTTAAAACACATTTCTAGGTGTACCATATGGATATTTTCGAGCCGGAGCACAAATAGTCTCATGTGCATTCTCCCCTAGTGGAAATCCATCCCATACTCATCTGCAGACGTGGTGCGCATATGGTCAGCACCTTTTGTGAATGAGTTACAGCTGATACATGATGTTTTGACTGTATCTCCGCTAATTACGATTTGCTCATCCACTTTGGGGAAATAAAGACCGTAAGCGACGTCCGTAAACCAATAATCTTCCCTCCGGTTACTTCACAGAATTGATGAACTGCAACATGGACACGAGTAAGACGAGAGCTGAATTGCTCGAAAATTGGACCAAGTTATCTGCACGAGTGGCCGCGGTAATAGATATTTGTGTCAAATCTGCCAGTCAAAAACAAAGCGGAAAAGAAATCGCTAACATTGAGCAAAGCACAGTGATCCCCCAACTCAAGGAAATGTAATTGTGCACGTTAAGAGCCATAAAGTATCGTGTTGCTGGGCAAATGGATGGCTGGTATTCAGAGCGTACAAAAGAAGTTTGTGCTGCTGATCTCTCCGGAACGCTGACTTTTTCACCTTGGTAGAACAGAGTCCGTAAAATGGTTTTCCTCCTCCTCAGTGGTTGTTTAGGGTTTTATTGTGAATGAACAATAAATGGAATTGGAACGGAACAAACGCACTGGAACCCAAGAGGGGCGCGACTGGGAGGGGGTCATAAATTTCTGTTTTGTGCGGCTGTGACTTGGGGGACAATTTTGTTTCGAGTGATCAACTACTCTTCGAATACTCTGCGTGTGCACTTAGAGCCGTGCCGGGAGTTCTCCCTACGTTGATAGTAATCATCTGTTTTCACAAAATTGCATCCACTAACTTACAGTTCAAAGTACTTTAATTACAACACAATTCATCCTCATCTTACAAGTCATGAGTCAATTGGTAGAACTACAGCGAAGACAGGCGCTCAGGAGCAGAGTCAGGCGCTCAGGAGCAGAGTCAGGCGCTCAGGAGCAGAGTCAGGCGCTCAGGAGCAGAGTCAGGCGCTCAGGAGCAGAGTCAGGCGCTCAGGAGCAGAGTCAGGCGCTCAGGAGCAGAGTCAGGCGCTCAGGAGCAGAGTCAGGCGCTCAGGAGCAGAGTCAGGCGCTCAGGAGCAGAGTCAGGCGCTCAGGAGCAGAGTCAGGCGCTCAGGAGCAGAGTCAGGCGCTCAGGAGCAGAGTCAGGCGCTCAGGAGCAGAGTCAGGCGCTCAGGAGCAGAGTCAGGCGCTCAGGAGCAGAGTCAGGCGCTCAGGAGCAGAGTCAGGCGCTCAGGAGCAGAGTCAGGCGCTCAGGAGCAGAGTCAGGCGCTCAGGAGCAGAGTCAGGCGCTCAGGAGCAGAGTCAGGCGCTCAGGAGCAGAGTCAGGCGCTCAGGAGCAGAGTCAGGCGCTCAGGAGCAGAGTCAGGCGCTCAGGAGCAGAGTCAGGCGCTCAGGAGCAGAGTCAGGCGCTCAGGAGCAGAGTCAGGCGCTCAGGAGCAGAGTCAGGCGCTCAGGAGCAGAGTCAGGCGCTCAGGAGCAGAGTCAGGCGCTCAGGAGCAGAGTCAGGCGCTCAGGAGCAGAGTCAGGCGCTCAGGAGCAGAGTCAGGCGCTCAGGAGCAGAGTCAGGCGCTCAGGAGCAGAGTCAGGCGCAGATCCAATATATGGCTGCACTTGTCCGTCAAACTCCATGGCACTGAAAAAAAAGTAGGAAAATGGAAAATTAATGGGGGGGGGGGTGTTTGATACTTTGCCCAAGTTTAGAGTTAAAAGAGGAAAGGACCTGTAAAAAGTGTAAAGGAGCGGAACAGATTGATAATGTGTATATAATCAGTGGGGAGACTAAGTATTTAATACACTGCCAATTTTGCAAGTTTTCCCACCTACAAAGAATGTAGATGTCTGTAATTTTTATCATAGGTAACTTCAACTGTGACAGAATTTAATCTAGAAAATCCCAGGGACAAATGGGTAGACCTGCTGGGGATGGTCTACAAGACAATAGGCAAGCAGCTTAGTGAGAAAGCAACAACTGTTGGCACAAATATTAGAAATTGGAAGAAACACAAGATGACTGTCACTTTTACTTGTTCTGGGGCTCCATGCAAGATATCACCTCATAGGGTAAGACTGATTCTGAGAAAGGTCAGGAATCAGTCCAGAACTACATGGAAGGGACCTGGTCAATGACCTAAAGTGAGCTGAGACCACAGTCTGAAAGATTACCGTTGGTAACACACTACGCGGTCATGGATTAAAATCCTGCAGGCATGCAAGTTCCCCCTGCTCATGCCAGCACATGTCTAGGCCTGTTTGGAGTTCGCCAATGACCATCTGGATAATCCAGAGAACTCATGAGAGAAGGTTGTGTGGTCAGATGAGACCAAAATAGAACTTTTTGGTATCTACTCCACTTGCTGTGTTTGGAGGAAGAAGTACAACCCAAAGAACACCATCCCTACCAACAAGCAAATGGTGTGTTGGGGGTGCTTTTTTGCAAAGGGGACAGGATGACTGCACCATATTGAAGGGATAATGGATGGTATTTATGTATCGCGAGATTTTGGCCAACAACCTACTTCCCTCAGTAAGGGCAGTGAAGGTACATCATGGCTGAGTCTTCCAGCATGAAAATAACCGGAAACACACAGCCAGGGCAACTAAGCAGCAGCTCTGTAAGAAGCATTTTAAGGTCCTGGAGTGGCCTAGCGAGTCTCCAGACCTGAACCCTATAGAAAATCTTTGAAGGGAGCTGAAACTCCATGTTCTTCAGCGACAGCCCCGAAACCTGAAAGATCTGTATGGAGGAGTGACCTGAAAGATCTGGAGAAGATCTGTATGGAGGAGTGACCTGAAAGATCTGGAGAAGATCTGTATGGAGGAGTGACCTGAAAGATCTGGAGAAGATCTGTATGGAGGAGTGACCTGAAAGATCTGGAGAAGATCTGTATGGAGGAGTGACCTGAAAGATCTGGAGAAGAACTGTATGGAGGAGTGACCTGAAAGATCTGGAGAAGATCTGTATGGAGGAGTGACGTGAAAGATCTGGAGAAGATCTGTATGGAGGCGTGACCTGAGAGATCTCGAGAAGATCTATATGGAGGAGTGACCTGAGAGATCTGGAGAAGATCTATATGGAGGAGTGACCTGAAAGATCTGTATGGAGGTGTGACCTGAAAGATCTGGAGAAGATCTGTATGGAGGCGTTACCTGAAAGATCTGGAGAAGATCTGTATGGAGGCGTGACCTGAGAGATCTGGAGAAGATCTGTATGGAGGCATGGGCTAAAATCTCTGCTGCAGTGCGTGCAAACCTGTCAAGATCTACAGGAAACATCTGACCTCTGCAAACAATGGTTTTTGCCAAATATTAAGTTATGTTTTTCATACTGGTCACAGTTGACGTTACATACGATAAAAATTACAGACCTCTCCATACTTTGTAGGGGGGACAACTTGCAAAATCGGCAGAGGATCAAAGGATAAAATACTTATTTTCGCCAGTGTATGTGTGTGTATATATTATTATATTCTGAATTTTCCTCCATATTCTACATGACTCCATTAGACTCATGATGGATATTTTCCAGGAGTTTCTCTTTGACGAGACTTTTCAGTTAACCAGGTAATAAATTCATTGCTGATTATTTCTACCGGTTTCCAGGACCTTCTGTAATATCCGTCTTCAGATTAACATGAAGGTTAATACAACAGCTCAGAATGATATATAATGATATATTTAGTCTATAATTAAAATGCAATGAATTGTTATATTAATGATTTTCGTTAATGGCTAAAATTACAGCACCGCGGTGTGACTTCATCTCGCATGTTCCCAATTCATTTTCCTTCCAACCTAGTGACTTTGCTGAAAGGAACGGGTCACATTGTACTGTAGATTATTTTCTGATGGAGAGCAGTTAGGGAAGAAAAAAAAAATCAGTGCCTCTTATGCAGGGTTTATAGTGATATAAGCTGGCTTTGCAGCAACTGGAATGTGCAGCAGAACTATGAATGCAGCTCTGAAGGAGTGAAGCATACCAACTTTCGAGCAGTGCAAAATAATTTAAGCATATGTTATGATTTGTCTGCAGTTGACAAGTTCTTGGAACACAAAAAGCTTCTTGTACTATTGAGGCAGATTTATTGTTATAAGACTAGAATGGGGCACGATGTAACACTATTGGGGATTTCGGAGATTTTTGAATACTTGGCCAATAGAAGGGAAAGTTCTAAAATCAAGAAATAACCATTATGTTCACCTTGAATTGCCACCGAGTCTACACCACCATTCTGGTGGCTCCCACAAGTTGTGAACTGGGACTCAACTGGTAATTAGAGATGAGCAAACCTTTCAAAGTTCGGGTTGCCAATCTTTACCGAGCCTCCGGTGTTGGCCGAACAGATCAGCGAACATACCGAGCACATTGAATTCAATGCAAGGCCAAACTTATTCATCGTACAATGGTGTAAGCGGGCTATAAAAAGAAAATAAAAGCGGACATACTTACCGAGTCTCCAGCGCAGCTGTAACTGCTCCTGCACCTGTACTTCCAGTGCCGCTGATTATCCCTCATCCATATTCACTGCTTTCTCCAGCCACTGGCGTCTCTGGCTGCAGTCAGACCCCTTCCCCAGACAGCATCTGTGTCACAGGGTCCTTCTCCGATATCACACAATCAACAGAGCGAGAGATGATTGAGCAATCCAAAGAATATTTATCCCAAGCAAAACAAAGTCCATAAAATAATCCACCACACAGAGGGTAAGGTAGTCGAGTAATGTGGATAAACGTCCTGGGGATCAGTCACAATCATCCAGAAGTCCTTTTCCAGGGAAATTGAGGTTTCTCAATGGCTTTCTGGGGTGCTGCCTGTAGCCTCAGCTTCTCCCCCAGAGGATGAATCTTCCTGCTTGTCTCTTGTCCTTCCCAGCCAGACTGAATAATCCCCCAGGTAAACAGAGGTGTTGGGTGGATTCCAGGCCCCCTCCCCCACACCTAGGGACAGAAGCACTGCAGGGGGTTATTAACCTGCAGACAGGACAAATGCATAGAATGGACAGAACAATACTCCTAAAATACAAATCTACACAACATGACACAACCCAAAATATTACACCATCACAGTCTGTGATTGGTTGTAATCACAGACCCTGTCTGTGTGTCACTATCATGGTAAAAAATAAATAGGCATAGGGTCCCCACATCTATTGATATTAGTACAGATAGGCATATAGCGACAGGCTGCAGCCCCCAGCTATGCGCTTATCTTGGCTGTGTATTAAAATAAGAGGAACCGCATGCATTTTGTTGGATTTTTTAATTATTTAAAAACTTTTTAAAAGCCTGAGAGCTGGTATTCTCAGACTGGGAAGGCCCAAGGTTATTGCCTCCACCCCAGCCTAAAAATAGCCGCCTGCAGCCACCCAGGATTGTCTCATTCATTAGATGTGACAATCCCGGCACTTTACCTGGCTCTTCCCGATTGCCTTGGTGCGGTGGCAGTCAACCATAAGGGGTTAATCTCAGCTCACAGCTGCCATTAAGCCCTAGATTAATAGTAGGTGTCTCAAACTTTAATGAAATGAAAAATAAATAACAAAAAAAAACCTTTAGCCAATTATAAAACATCACAGCCTCAACAGAACCTGATGGCTCCTATCAAATATATATGGGATCTGTCAGGATTTATTGGGAGCTGCCTGCATATGATTCCACATATCTATTGTGGAGACGGTAATGAATGAAATCCTTCATGTTAACTGGAAAACGGTTTTGTCTGATTAAAGGTCCTAAATCCAGTTTCTTTTGAAACCGAATTTCTGCATCACGAATAGAAATAAAAGCTGCCAGACTTTTTTTTTTTTGCAAAGAAATATTTTGCATATTTTAATAGATCAGTTTCCTTATTAAATCTTGGATGTTTTATTCATTACGATCTACCTTATTCACGGGCACTTCTGGCTCCAGATTTATCACCTTGCAGGTGCTCCGAGTGCATCTTAATAACCTAAAAGGGGCTTCTTTAAAAAGAAGAGAAAAAAAAATATTTTTGAGAAACATCAATGTTTCCAAATCAGTTCAAAACATATTTACCGCTATCACCTTTTTATCCCCTTTTCAAATAACATGTTTTTCAGAGTTCTAGCAAATTTGTACTTATTAGAGAGCCGGAACATGAAGAAAAACAAACGTAAATTGGCTGCAGATGTTTTGATGAAAATCAATAAGAATCCCATTGGATCTCGCAAGATTGTAATATTTTCTTAATTGGAAACAAACAAATCAACTGTTTAGAATGGCGCCGCCGGTTTAGAACTAAATTGATCGAAGTTTCTGAATTTGCCATCCAGTTCTCTCAATGTTTTTTTTGGAGGTCTCTAAAAATTTTACAGGGATCCAACAGACCCTCCTTACTGGGGTTATATCTCACCACCACACCCTCCTGTCTGGGCTATTAAGGGTCTGAAGGTCCTTTTGCTTATACCTTCCTCCCCACCCCCTTCCGGAAGAGAGGCCATAACTTTGCACTTTAGCTTGTTCTTGCTCTTGTTTTCCAACGCTGGAATGTGCATAAGTTTCAGTGTTTACTGGGGTTATATCTGACCACCACACCCTCCTGTCTGGGCCATTAGGGGTCTGAAGGTCCTTGGCTTAGACCTTAACCTTACTCCCCATCCCCTTCCGGAAGAGAGGCCATAACTTTGCACTTTAGCTTGTTCTTGCTCTTGTTTTCCAACGTTGCAATGTGCATAAGTTTCCCTGCTTGCTGGGGTTATATCGGACCACCACACCCTCCTGTCTGGACCATTAATGGTCTGAAGGTCCTTTGCTTATACCTTCCTCCCCATCCCCTTCCGAAGAGAGGCCATAATTTTGCACTTTAGCTTGTTCTTACTCTTGTTTTCCAACGTTGCACTGTGCATAGTTTTCCCTGCTTACTGGGGTTATATCTGACCACCACACCCTCCTGTCTGCGCCATTAGGGGTCTGAAGGTCCTTGGCTTAGATCTTAAACTTACTCCCCACCCCGTTCTTGAAGAGAGGCCATAGTTTTGCTTTTTAGCTTGTTTTTGCTCTTGTTTTTCAACCTTGCAATGTCCATTCGTTTCCACCATCAATGGGAAATCTGATTCCCTTAGCAGCACTGGCGGACAGACAGAATCTGGCCCCTGTGCAACTGTAAATTTGCCCTTTACAGTCCAAAAATTCCACCTACTTTGGAGGTATAATTGGCTCCGATCTCTTGGGACCCTATGCGACTGCACATATTGCACCAATGATATGTCCTATCCTGCCCAGCAGAACTAAACCCTTCATTACTGCCAAGAAATAAATCTGGGATACTCTCTAGATTTGGTGGTTTCAATCTGTGTCCAAAAATAGAGATGAGCAAACCTTTCAAAGTTCGGTTCGCCAATCTTTATCGAGCTTCCCGATGTTCACCGAGCTGTTCAGCGAACAAGCCAAACCCATTGAAATCAATGGGAGGCCAAACTTTTATGTTGTAAAATGGTGTTTAGGGGGCTGTAAATGATAAAGCAGGACACACTTATCGAGTCTCTGGTGCGGCTGTCACTGCTCGCGCACGGCTGTAACTGCTCCTGTGGCTTCTGATTATCCTCATACATATTCACTGCTTTTCCCACTCACTGGCATCTGGCTGCAGTCAGACCCCGCCCCCAGACTGCTTCTGTGATTTTTTTTTTTTTTTTTGCATTCAGAGGCGTGGTCTGTGGATCTCAATCATGGTATAAAAATAAATTAATAAAACAATTTGGCGTGGGGTCTGCCCATCTATTGATACCAGCACAGATAAAGCCAATAGCTGCAGGTTGGTATTAAGGCTGCGGAGATCCATGGTTATTGAGCCCACCAGCTTAAAAATAGCAGCCTGCAGCTGCCCAGGATTGCTGCATCCATTAGATGTAACAAGCCTGGAGGTTTACCCAGCTCTTCCCGATTGCCCTGGTGCAGTGGCAGTCGGGGTAATAAGGGGTTAATCGCAGCTCACAGCTGCCACTGAGCCCTAGATTAGTAATGAGAGGCGTCTGAGACCTCCCCCTACTAATCTGTATGTGAAAAGATAGACAAACACCAAAAAAATTCTTGATTTGAAATAAAATACAACCCCCCCTTTCACTATTTCAATCTAATCCACACAAGGTCACACAACTATTCTAGCTCTGCTACAACATAACTGACAAAGAGCAACAATAGAATATGACTGCCTGCTGTAAGGTTCAAGCAGAGAATGAGCAACACAATCAGCGGTGACATCACTGAGGTTATTTGCGGTCATAGCTGATGGTTCCCACGGTCCTCCACCTGCAGACCTCAGGTGACCTCACTTCAGACCTGCATCTCCTGGTAGAAAATCATGTGGCTTTTTTTTTCTGCCAAGAGATTCAGATTTGGTGCTGAAATTTCTACATCCTATTTCTGCACCCAATCTACACCTCCTGGCCAAAAATGTATCCAAACACTATACAATTTTGATGCGGTTATTCTAAAAAGACACAATAATAAAATCAAAGTTCTAGAAATCCCTTAAAACATTCTCTTTTTCTCTCTCTCATTATTCTGGCATTTGGTAAATATAAATATGTTCGGTTCCTAATCGACTTGAAATCAGAATAAACCTTTCTCGTTTTATGTCCGATAGTGAGAAGAA
>NC_134360.1:21386976-21395740 GCF_048569485.1 Anomaloglossus baeobatrachus
GCATTCACCCGGTATTTACATGAGGACGCTGAAAAAAGCAAAGTCTGTCCAAAATTGTGTCATTTTATTTCATAATGTACTGGAGAAGAACGCTTGTTAAATAAGTCAGCAAAAATTGTGCTTTTAAAGGGGCCATTTGGTTTGGAGAACACGTTTTCTAACATCCCGTTCAAAAACTCCAAAGTTTGGAAATGTGCACACATATTTTTCAGGGGAGTTCCACCTGAAAAAGCGCAGCGCAACAGTCACAAAAAAATGACATTGCTGTGGACGTGTTCAGTCCCTTATAACACATCATTTATTAGGGTTTAAACCAGAGAAAAATATGCTGAAACAAGATTAACACTTCAACAAAAACACTGTCAGTGTTTTTCAAAAGCTGATTCACCTAGAAATACTTGTCAAAGTAAAAAAAGATAAAATAAATATATATGTATGTATGTATGTGTGTGTGTGTGTATATGTATGTATATATATAATGTATGTATGTATGTATGTATGTATGTATGCATGCATGTCTGTATGTATGTATATGTATGTGTATATATATATATATATATATATGTATATGTATGTATATATATATATATATATATATATATATAAATAAAGCATATATTATATTTCCCCAGGAATCAACACTTGTCTTCAACAGCAGCACGACTTTTAATCCTTCTTCGTCCGTTGCCTATTATGTACATGGATAGAAGTCATGGTCAACCCTTTTATTGATAAACCCATTTAAAAAATATGTAGACATATACTGCTTATAATATAAATATATAGAGAGAGAGAGAGAGATAGACATAGATATATATATCTAATATTTCTTATATATATATGTGTGTGTGTATATAATATATATATATATATATAATCAAATCAAATCAAATCAAATAAGCTTTATTGGCAGGACCAAATACAAATTAGTTTTGCCAAAGCAAGTGTACATTAGGGCCTGGGGCTGTGGGGATGGTGGGTGGGGATTGTAGGAAGGATGGATGGGGCACATCCAGGGTGGGGACTGTGGGGGCACTTCTAGGATGGGGGCTATGGAAGTCCATGGCTTATGATGGGGCATATCCACGGTGGGGACTGTGGTAACGGTGGATGGGGCATATCCAGGGTGGGGATTGGGGGGCCACATCTGGGATGGGGGGCTATGGAAGTCCATGGCTTATCATAGTTCTCTTTCTCGAAGTCTATGACATTCGCTCACATACCGCGCTGCTATCTCCACTGCGCTCTCTTCTTCCCCCAGCAGGATATATATTTTCTCTTCCTCCTTCATGGAGCTGAAATCCGGGAAGAGATGGGAGAGTCTCCTGAAGTGAGTGTCCCTCACTGCTGAGTACTTGGTGCAGTGTAGCAGGAAGTGGGTTTCATCCTCCAGGGCCTCCAGGTCACAGTGTTGGCACAGTCTGTCCTCCCTTGGCTTGTAGCTCTGCTTGTGTCGACCGGATTCGATGGCTAGACTGTGGGCACTGAGTCTATATCGGCTCAGGGTCCTGCGGTCTCTGGGGTCCGGGATTTTCTCCAGATACGGGGCCAGTCTGTAGTCTCTCTGTAGACTCTGGTACGTGGTCAGTTTCTGTGAGGTGTTGATGTCGGTCCTCCAGTCACTGATGTACCTCTTCTGGCCCTCGTCTACCATCTTCCTGATTCTGGTTCTTGTCAGGCTGCTGTGATTGGTTATTTTGTCCAGTTGGGTTTGGGAGGGCTGTGCCCGGGGTCCTGGTTCATCTGGCCCACGTATATGTATCAGAGCTTTGTGGTGATGGGAGCTTGGATTGCTACTCTGTAGGTGAGCCTGAAATGATAGTGACCTCTTCAGAGCTGCTAGGTGTAGAGGGAATCTGCCCAGCTCAGCTCGACAGGCGCTGTTGGAGGTGCTTCGATGGACCTGGAGAAGGTGCTTACAGAATTCCAGGTGGAATATTTCTGTTGGGCTGGAGTCCCACCTTGACCAATCTGGGTAAGTGTGAGGGCCCCAGACTTCGCTGCCATACAGGAGGATTGGGGCAATGATGGAATCGAAGATTTTTAGCCAGACCCTCACTGGTGGCTTCAGATGATACAATTTCCTTCGGATGGCATAAAAGGTTTTGCAGGCCTTGTTTTTCAGGGTCTCTATGGCTTGTTTAAAGCTCCCTGACTGGTGAATTTCCAGGCCCAAGTAGGTGTATTTGTCTGTTCCTGTTAGAGTGCAGCCGTTTACGACAAATGAAGGATGCTGGTCAAATCTTCTTTTTCTCTTCTGGAACACCATGATGTTGGTTTTCTTTAGATTGATCGGTAGTGCCCATGTGGAGCTGAATTTCTCCAAAATTTGTAGGTTGTCTTGGAGACCTTTCTCGGTTGGTGACACCAGCAGTAGGTCATCTGCATAGAGCAAGAATTTCACCTGGGCGTCATGGAGTGTGAGACCTGGAGCAGGTGAAGATTCCAGAGCAGCAGCCAGCTCATTGATGTAAATATTGAAGAGCGTTGGACTTAGGCTGCAGCCCTGTCTGACTCCTCGGCTCTGCTGGAAATAAGCCGTTCTTCTACCGTTCACACTCACGCTGCAGAGGTTCTCGGTGTAGGAGCTTTTGATGACATCGTAGGTCTTTCCTCCTATTCCGCTTTCCAGCATTTTTAAGAACAAGCCCGGGTGCCACACTGAGTCAAAGGCCTTTTTAAAGTCTACAAAGCAGGCGTATATCTTCCCATGCTTTGTATTGTGGACGTGGCTCTGAATGAGACTGTGCAGGGTGTAGATGTGGTCCGTGGTGCGGTGGTTTGGCACGAACCCTGCTTGGCTTTTGCTCAGGACATTGTGCTCGGTAAGGAAACTGATGATCCTTTTGTTTAGGATGCTGTTGAACAGTTTTCCCAAGTTACTGCTGACACATATGCCTCTGTAGTTGGCAGGGTCATACCTGTCCCCACTCTTGTGGATCGGTGTAATGAGTCCTTGGTTCCAGGTACGAGGGAAGTAGCCAGCACTCAGCACAATGTTGAACAGTTTAACCATTGCAGCTTGAATTTCTGGTGGGCTGTACTTCAACATCTCTGGGGGGATTCCATCCAGACCACTAGATTTTTTACACTTTATGGAAGTGATTTTCTCTGCAACTTCCTGTAATGTAATTGGTGTGTCCAGTGGGTTTTGGAAGTTTTTGATTTTCTCTTCCATTGCCTTTAGTTTTGATGTTATGTTTTCCTGCTCTTGGCTTAGTCCTTCTTTTGGGATGTCTTTGTAGAGGTCTCTGAAGTACTGGAGCCAGATGTTGCCATTTTGGATATGGGTATCAGTCTTTTTCTTGCTCTTTGTGTCCATGTGGCTCCATATTTCCCAGAAGGAGTTGTCTTGGAGGGCGTCTTGGAGTTGGCTAAGTTTGGTAGAGATGTAGCTCTGCTTCTTCCTCCTGAGGATGGTTTTGTACTGCTTTTGTATGGTGTCATAGGCTTCCCTCAGGTCTGGGTTGTTGGGGTCTCTGTGTTTATTGTTTGAGGCTGTTCTCAGGGTCTTTCGAACGGCTTTACACTCTTTGTCAAACCAACCATTGATCTGCTTTTCTTTTGGCCTCTTGTAGTTGACTTGTTTGAGGTCGGACAATTTGGCCATGGTGTGGAATATTTTGTTGAGGTCTTTTGCAGCTTGATTCACTCCTTCTGGGTTTGACTTGTACTTGTAGCTGTAGAAGTTGTGGAGCATCTCTTGTAATTCCGGTCTGTTGGGAGCCTCTTTATATTTTATTTCTGACGTCTTGGACCATTTATAGGATGGAGGTCGGTTGTAGAGGCTGCTCTGCTGTGGCTTTTGTGTGGATGGTTTCTCTGTAGATTTTATGTACAGGAGAAGTTGGCTGTGGTCTGACAGGTGCGTTTGTGGGGTGACTATGAAGGCGCTTAGGCTATGTTCACACTAGAAAAATGATTTTTCTTAAGAAATTTCTTAAGAAATTTCTTAAGAGTGCACCTGTGTTAAAAAACGCACCAAAAACGCACCTGCGTTTTAGGTCCGTTTTAGGTCCGTTTTAGGTCCGTTTTAGGTCCGTTTTAGGTCCGTTTTAGGTCCGTTTTTACCGCTGGTTGCTCCCTGCGTTATTGTGCCAATTATCTATGGCAAAAAACGCAGTTAGCTGCAGAAAAGAAGTGACATGCTCATTCTTTTTCTTAAGAAAATCTACTGAAAGAATTTTCTTAAGAAAAAAACGCAGTGTGTGCACAGCTAATTTTTTTTGCCATAGGTTTTGCTGGGGAATGTCTGCAGAAAGGTTACAAGAATTTCTCAAGAAATTTCTGCAGCAAAAACTGACCCAAAACGGACCCAAAACGCAGGTAAAAAACGCAGTGTGTGAACATAGCCTAATATTTGCCGGGTCCATATCTGTAATGGCGTAGTCTACTACACTCCTTCCTACATGGGAGTCTAGTGTATATCTTCCCAGTGAGTCTCCCTTTGTACGTCCATTAAGAATATGAAGACCTAAACTTTTACATAAGTTCAGGAGCTTTTTGCCACTTTTGTTGACTGTACTGTCATAGCTGTTTCTCTCTGAGTGTTCTGAGTCGTGACTGTCATTCTCTGCCCCAAATATGTAGATGTTTCCGTCTGTGGTCAGAAAGTCTTTTTCTCTCCCTGTTCTTGCATTGAGGTCTCCAAAGATGAGAACTTTGCCCAGGACCTGATAATGGGTGGCTTCTTCTTGTAAGATCTCAAAGCTGTCTGGATTGAAGTAGGGGGACTCTGGCGGTGGTATATAGGTGGTGCAGAGGTAGACATCGGACTGAGAGGTGAGGATGGAGCTGCTGATTCTGATCCATATGTGGCTGCCTCCTCTCTTCACTGGTTTGATGTACTGGTGGAGCTCTTCTTTATACCAGATCAATATTCCTCCTGAGCAGCGGCCCTGTTTGATGTTTTTATTTTTAAGGGCAGGGACAGAGATTTCTCTGTATCCGATTGGCACCAGAGATTCGTTTTCAGCTCTGGTCCATGTTTCCAGGAGGATCTGAATGTCTATATTCTTCAGTCTTTGAATAAAGTCGGGGTCATTTGTTTTACATCCAAAGGCCGAGGTGCTCAGGCCTTGGATGTTCCAGCTGCTGATTGTGAATGAGGTCATTTTTTTTTTCTATATATACCTCATGTGTATATACCTTGTAATGAGTGCGGCTGTGTAAGACACTCTGGATTTACGACTGGTTTATAGGTATGTTAGATCCAGTCACATTAGTTTCCTGCACAATGTGCTGAGCAGGGTTCTAATCTCTTCCATATCTCTGCCCTGCATGTCTCTGTGTGGGGTTGATGGTCCCCTCCATGGTGGTCTCCTCCTCTGATGGCCCGATGTTGGGTGAAGGGCTTTGTTTCTGGCCTCCTGTGATGAAATTGGGGTTTCCCGTCTTTTTATTGTTGGGGGTCTTTCCATGGGATTTTGGTTGTTGTTGAGTCCAGGCATGGGGTCTCTGTTTAGTATAATGTCCTTCAGCTCTTTGGCCAGTAGGCTGACCCCTTGTTTGTTTAGGTGCTTGTCGTCGTAGAGGTGTTGGTGTTTTATGGAGGGGTGTTGTGCCAGGATCACGTCGGGCACAGCCTTGATTCTTGTGGTCAGGTCCGTGTTGATGTTCTGGGTAGTTTGGCTGGATACATCATTTCTTGGGAGCAGAGATGATAGAATTATTTTGCTGTCTGGGAATTTTAGTTTTGCCGTCTTTGCTAGTTGGGTCAGTTGTCCTGCGATCTTCTGGTGTTGGGCTGGCAGATTGTTTGTTCCTGTGTGTATAAAAATATGATTTGGGCTTGTGAACCGTGGGTTATTGATGACTGCCATCACCTGCTCAATAGTTGCACAGTGGATTTTTTTGACCCTTTTTCCTGGAAATAGTCGCCATGTTTTCAGGTATTTCCCATTTGAGTCCATTATTAGGATGGTATCAAAACGTTGTGAGGTCACGGGTGGGGTACGTGGGTGAAGCTGGGTGTCTGTGCTGGAGATTTTGCTGGTGGCTAGTTCTCTTCTCTTTTCTGTTTCTCTGGTTTGTGGTTCACTTATGTTATTTTCAGGAGCATTCATATTGTTGGAGTTATTTGGTATCTCAGTGTCCTGGCCAGTGGAGGCCATTGTGTCTGTTCTGGTGTTAGTTACCATAGCTCCCTCCTGGCCAGTGGGGGCCATGTTGTCTTCACTCCTCTGTGTTTCTATGGCGTCCTCCTGTTTCAGGTGTCCAGGAGTCTTCAGCTCTGTTATCTCCTGTCTCAGTCGGGCATTTTCATGCTGCAGTTCACACATTTCGTCTCTTATTTCCTGCAGATGCATATTCACTGCTGCATATTCACATCTCAGTTTGCTTATCTCATTCATTACTTGGTCATTTGCATTTCTGTCACCAAGGTTTCTTTGAAGTTCTTCTTTAAATTGTACAAAGTCTCTTTCTAGTTGAGATAAACAGTCTCTGAGGGTCTCGGGTGAGGGGTGTGAAGTGTTGGGGGCTGCAGTTCTGTCTCTGGAGGTCTCTGTAGAGGTGATGGTGGCTGCTGGGGTTTGTTGTTCTTTGCAGTTTTGTGCCTGGAGTTTAATTTGAGAAAAGCTGTCTTCAAATTTCTGTAAGTTTTCCTCAGCCCCTTGTACCATGATTATGCCGTTATTGTACACGTTTATGGTCAGTGAGTTGGTCTCGTCTTCTTTTTGGTTTCTAATTCTGATCTGCTGGCCCTTAGTATTGCCGTTCTTGGATATATACTTATATTGATTGCACAGAGCGGTGTGCCAGGCTAAGGGCTGGTCTGTGAAAAATAAATAATGGTTTTCCTTTTATCTTCCTCTTTAGAGGTAAAATCAGGAAAGAGGGTCTCTGGCTCTTCTCTAATCTTGCATGTTTCATGGCTTTTTGTGCATGAATGCTTTTCTGCCTTTCAGAGTATGTGATTTCCAGAGTCTGTGACCTCCTGGTGTCGGGTGTCTCCAGCTCTGCTCTCTGCCCAGTTACTTGTTCTACATTTATATTTTCCATTTTTATAATAATCCTTATTTATCAGAGATGTAATTACAGCACTGTTTGTAGGTTGTGGTATGGATGGAGGATGGTCCTACCTTTGGATGTGCAGATCTCTGGGTGTCAGATGTCAGTTTGGAGTCCTCCTGTTGTATGTGATCTGTCCTTCACAGGTTTTTTTCTTATGTCCTTTAAATCCTCTATTTCCTCTTTTTTCATAAAAATCTTTAGTCCAGCTCAGTCCAGCTCGCTTTCCTGTTCCACAGAGTCCAATTTTTCAAGGTTTTGTCTTACTGTTCGCTCATTACAAGGTATAAATGATGAAAAACTCAGGAGCTCATCTTCAATGCTGCTTACTCCTAGGAATGGTGGGCGGGGTATCTATATATAATATTTATTTATATTTGAGTATATTATATATAATCACACATACAAGGGTGGTCTAAAGTAGGTGGACAGTGTAAAGTGAAACTGACTCAGTTGCCCTTAGCAACCAATCAGATTCCACTTTTCATTCTTTAATTTTCATTAGTTGTCAAGGGCAACGGAGTCGGTTTCACTTTACACTGACCACCTACTTTTGGACCACCCTGTGTGTATGTATGTACAGTACAGACCAAAAGTTTGGACACACCTTCTCATTCAAAGAGTTTTCTTTATTTTCATGAGTCTGAAAATTGTAGATTCACATTGAAGGCATCAAAACTATGAATTATCACATGTGGAATGACATACTTAGCAAAAAAGTGTGAAACAACTGAAAATATGTCTTATATTCTAGGTTCTTCAAAGTAGCCACCTTTTGCTTTGATTTCATTCCACATGTGTTAATTCATAGTTTTGATGCCTTCAATGTGAATCTACAATTTTCAGAGTCCTGAAAATAAAGAAAACTTTGAATGAGAAGGTGTGTCCAAACTTTTGGTCTGTACTGTACATACATACACACAGGGTGGTCCAAAAGTAGGTGGTCAGTGTAAAGTGAAACCGACTCAGTTGCCCTTGACAACTAATCAGATTCCACCTTTCATTTTCCAAAGAGTCTGTGAAGAATGAAAAGTGGAATCTGGTTGCTAAGGGCAACTGAGTCAGTTTCACTTTACACTGTCCACCTACTTTTGGGCCACCATATATACTGTATAATATATATATACAGTATATATGTGTATAATATATGTATAGAATATGTATTATTTATTTAATATATATATATATATATATATATATATATATATATAGATATATATATAGATTATATAGATATATATATAGATATATATATAGATTATATAGATATATATATAGATATATATATAGATTATATAGATATATATATAGATATATATATATAGATATATATATATATATATATATTAAAAAAAAATATATATATATTTATATTTCTAAGACTTAGGTTACAGTGTAGCAAAAACTTATAGGGTTGTATGAAATAGTCTTGGGTAGCCAAGAATTTACTGGTGCAGGATGATAGGACTGTAAAATGATCATAATAAGAAACAATGTGTTGGGGACGGTCATTTCTCCAGGCAATTATCGATCGTCTTTATTTGTAGGTTAAACACAGTCTTTAAACAACTATTGTGCAAAGAAAAATTCTAGGTACTTCTATGTGTACATAGTATAATAGAGATCTTCCAGCTGGAGTGATAAACGTTCACACATAATGAGCATTTGGCTCAGAGGTGTCTTGGTGAACACCGTGTTTCGCACCTTGAGCTTTCTCAGGTGGTGAAAGGATGATTCTCATTCTTCTGAGCCC